>NC_036845.1:10559366-10632402 GCF_002910315.2 Salvelinus sp. IW2-2015
TAAGGTTTGGACTTTTTCAAAAAAAAAAAAAAAAAAAAAAACGAGAGGCTTTATTACTGCCACTTTTAGTGAGTTGGTACACATCCGGTGGCATAGAAGAGACGTTTTTATGTTCAACATAGGAGGGCCAAGCACATGAAGCAGCTCATTCAGTAGTTAGTGGAATAGGACCCAGTATGCAGCTTGAAGGTTAGAGGCCATGATTATTTTCATCATTGTGCAAGAGATATAGTACTAAAACACTTAAGTGTCTCTCTTGATCCTAGGTCCTGCAGAGTTGTGCAGAATCAGGACAGCTAGCTTTGGAGGAATACGCAGATTTAAAGAGGATCCGTAATTGCTTTCTAATGATCATGATCTTTTCCTCCAAAGAAGTTCATGAAATTTATTACTGCTGAAGTGAAAGCCATCCTCACTTGGGAATGCTGCTTTTTAGTTAGCTTTGCAACAGTATCAAAAAGAAATTTTGATTGTTCTTATTTTCCTCAATTAAGTTGGAAAAGTAGGATGATCGAGCAGCAGTGAGGGCTCTTCGATACTGCACGGTACTGTCTTTCCAAGCTAGTCGGAAGACTTCCAATTTGGTGTGGCGCCATTTCCGTTCAATTTTCTGGAAGCTTGCTTCAGAGCTCGGTATTTCTGATTACCAGGGAGCTAGTTCTTATGAACAAATGTTTTTAGTTTTTAGGGGTGCAACTGCATCTAGGGTATTGCGCAAGGTTAAATTGAGTTCCTCAGTTAGGTGGTAACTGATTTTGTCCTCTGACGTCCTTGGGTAGCAGAAGGAGTCTGGAAGGGCATCAAGAAATCTTTGTGTTGTCTGAGAATTTATAGCACGACTTTTGATGCTCCTTGGTTGGGGTCTGAGCAGATTATTTGTTGCGATTGCAAACGTAAATAAAATGGTGGTCCGATAGTCCAAGATTATGAGGAAACATTAAGATCCACAACATTTATTCCATGGGAACAAAACTAGGTCCAGAGATGACTGTGGCAGTGAGTAGGTCCAGAGACATGTTGGACAAAACCCACTGAGTCGATGATGCTCCAAAAGCCTTTTGGAGTGGTCTGTGGACTTTTCCATATGAATATTAAAATCACAAAAAATTGAATATTATCTGCTATGACTACAGGGTCGATAGGAATTCAGGGAACTCAGTGAGGAACGCTGTATATGGCCCAGGAGGCCTGTAAACAGTAGCTAATAAAAGTGATTGAGTAGGCTGCATAGATTTCATGACTAGAAGCCAAAAGACGAAAACGCCATTTTTTTTGTAAATAAATTTTGCTATCGTAAAGTTAGCAACACCTCCGCCTTTGCGGGATGCACGGGGGATATGGTCACTAGTGTAACCAGGAGGTGAGGCCTCATTTAACACAGTAAATTCATCAGCTTAAAGCCATTTCAGTCAGGCCAATCACATCAAGATTATGATCAGTGATTAGTCATTGACTATAACTGCCTTTGAAGTGAGGGATCTAACATTAAGTAGCCCTATTTTGAGATGTGAGGTATCACGATCTCTTTCAATAATGCAGGAATGGAGGAGGTCTTTTCCTAGTGAGATTGCTAAGGCGAACACCGCCATGTTTAGTTTTGCCCAACCTAGGTCGAGGCACAGACACAGTCTCAATGGGATAGCTGAGCTGACTACACTGACTGTGCCATGTCAGACTCCACTAAGCTGGCAGGTTGGCTAACAGCCTGCTGCCTGGCCTGCACCCTATTTCATTGTGGAGCTAGAGGAGTTAGACCTGTCTATGTTGGAGATAAGATGAGAGCACCCCTCCAGCTAGGACATGTTCTGTTATAATCTCCACCCGGCACAGCCAGAAGAGGACTGGCCACCCCTCATAGCCTGGTTCCTCTCTAGGTTTCTTCCTAGGTTTTGGCCTTTCTAGGGAGTTTTTCCTAGCCGCCGCGCTTCTACACCTGCATTGCTTGCTGTTTGGGGTTTTAGGCTGGGTTTCTGTACAGCACTTCGAGATATTAGCTGATGTACGAAGGGCTATATAAAATAAACTTGATTTGATTTGATATTTACATTACTTTTTATTTTCAATGTATACACAGCATTGTTGATCATATCAAAAACAAAACCTGACTGGTAGCCAGAGACTCCTGCAAGTTTAATTTTCTCCCAATTTCTTTGAAACAGTTTCTCAAGCCCCTTATAGTTTTGCTTGGAGAAAGACTATTTTCTTTTTTGTTTCTGCATAAAAAATTCATAATGTATTGTTTTGGCCAAGCAAAAAAAGTTGAATTATGCCTAAACATTAGAGTTCATTGAGAGCCTTGCTTGGCTCAGATGGAATGCATCTCTCTGTACAGAGTCCAGCGTGTTTCACCAAACCGTTCCAACACCGGTGAGCGCCATGGAACAGTGCTCAGATCAATTCCATTTCAATACGGGAATTGAATTGGGCATGATTTCAAAAAGATCAATGCTGTACACATTGAGTTTTGATCTGGGAATGGAGCAATGTCAAGGGAATCTGGATGTGAATTACAGATACTTTCCAACAATTCTAAGACCAGCAATGTTGAGGTAGACCTGAGAGTTTCACACCAGTGGAAACAGTGTCCTACCTCTGAGGCCTTGCTGCCCATTGTGTCCTGGCAGACCTTTACCAGGATCACCTCCCTTTCCTTTCAGACATTTTGTTCCTGTGGAGTAGAACAGAGATCATGCCTAATTCAACTCTGAAGCTATGCCACTACAAAGGTGCTCCACTCATTTTCACTTGAATTAGCCTTAGTGATCAGGTTTTAGTTTACCTGGAATGAAGTTTGGAAGAACTAAGTCTATTGGTTGGATTACATACCTCTTTCGCCCTCTGCCCCCTTCTGACCATCCACTCCTGCGTCCCCTTGGATGCCCCTGCCTCCTTTGACTCCAGCTTTGCCCGCTTTACCCTGAGAGAGAGCGAGAGGTCAACAGAACTTATCATCATTTGGAATAAAGGCCTTCCTTAGTAGATAGGGGTTGGTTTGGGGGCTGTGTGACTCACGGGTTTGCCTGATTCTCCAGTTGGTCTCCTGGTTCCAGGCGGCCCAATAAGTGTGCGGTTGTTGATGGGGCAGCCTTGGGAACACTTGGCCCGGATGGAAGCTGCATACTGGGAGATCTGGACTGTTACCACTCTTTTACACAGCTGCAATACCTGCTCATCTGTCAGGTCAAAAAGGTCAAAAAGCTGGCAATCAACCAAGCAAGTAATCAATCGATCAATGAGTCAGTAAAAGTTCATATGTGTCAATGTAAAATAAAGGGGAGACCCTTCCTCCAGACAGACTGGAGATGGCTCCTGATACGCACAGGGGAAACTGGCACTCCTTTAGGTCAAGAGCCACCTTTGAAGCCCAGGTCACCACCTGGACCTGGCTCTCCTCTGGAGCCTCAGTCCATTTCGTCCAACAATGCCATCAGGGCCGATGGTACCTCTCTCCCCTTGCTGCCATTCAGAGATGAGGGGAAGGAGAGAGACAGACAGAGGGGGGACACTGTTCAGTCACTGAATACAAAAAGTCACAATTTAAACTCAATCTCAATCCTTCTACCTAATCAAATCATTTAATTCTCAATACTTCTACCTAATTAAAACATTTCTATTAGGATATGATATAACAGGAACTCAACACTACAGTATGTGCTGTTGTGTCTGTTGTCATCTAGGAACAGCATAAAGTGTCAGTATTGCGGTTTTTACATGACATAAAATGAGTTGGGATGAAAAAACTCATACTTTCACAAAATGGAGTGTACAAACCTGTCCTTTGTCACCACGYGCTCCAAAACTTCCCTGTTTGGAAAGAGGAACAGAAACATTTTTGGTAAGAAGAAAAACAGACCCACTACATCAATGGAAACAGGAAGTAGACAGATGTGATAGTGACGTGGCCTCGGCATTGTCAAATGATTACCGTGTCTCCTTTCCCTCCCTTCACACCAGTTCTTCCAACCCCGCCCTGAGGAAGGAACAATCAGCACATGAGATGAGTCAGTAAGATGCCATGGCAATGGCAAATACACACACACACGCTTTATAATGAGAACCTTTGTTCAAAAATAGGAATTTAGTTCAAATTCAATGAATGCCATAACATCTCTGACAGCATGACCATCTGTGGTTTTACATGACACTGAAACCTTTCCAGGGACTTTACTAACATATCTGTTACCTTCCTTGTTTAAATGTCAACAATAACACATGGGTGTCTGTCCACCCACACGAAACCCTCAAGCAACATTACCACCAACCCCGGACTGTCTTGTCTCATTACGCACACCTGGTTCCCATCCCGCCTGATTAGTATGTGTATATATGTGCCCTCCGTATTGTCCTTGTTGATTATTGTTCCATGTCCGTTGGTCTTGTGAGGACCTGTGCGCTGTTGTATCGGCTTATGTGTTACCGTGTTAGTGTGCACTTGTTATTACGGGTCTCATCCTGTATATTTATTAGAGGTTTACACTTCGCTCTTTGGTTTGGGTTACAGCCCTGTGTTATATATATTACGTGTTTGTTTTGGGCTTCGTCCCCGTAATGTTCATGACGTACACTATTTTGGGTAGTGAAAAAAAAAAAAACGATTTCATATTCCTGCGCTTGTCTCCTAATCATTGTACAACGTGACAATCTCCTACTTTCCCACATCACGATTCCCTATCGCGCCCTAGGACGGAAGACTGGCCATTATTCACAAAGTATTAATTACAGTTGAAGTCGGAAGTTTACATACACTTAGGTTGGAGTCATTAAAACTCGTTTTTCAACCACTCCACAAATTTCTTGTTAACAAACTATAGTTTTGGCAAGTCGGTTAGGACATCTACTTTGTGCATGACACAAGTCATTTTTCCAACAATTGTTTACAGACAGATKATTTCACTAAAATTCACTGTATCACAATTCCAGTGGGTCAGAAGTTTACAAACACTAAGTTGACTGTGCCTTTAAACAGCTTGGAAAATTCCAGAAAATAATGTCTTGGCTTTAAAAGTTCTGATAGGCTAATTTACATCATTTGAGTCAATTGGAGGTGTACCTGTGGATGTATCTCTAGGCCTACCTTCAAACCCAGTGCCTCTTTGCTTGACATCATGGGAAAATCAAAAGAAATCAGCCCAAAAATTGTAGACCTCCACAAGTCTGGTTCATCCTTGGGAGCAATTTCCAAACGCCTGAAGGTACCACGTTCATCTGTACAAACAATAGTACGCATGTATAAACAGCATGGGACCACGCAGCTGTCATACCGCTCAGGAAGGAGACGCGTTCTGTCTCCTAGAGATGAACGTACTTTGGTACGAAAAGTGCAAATCAATCCCAGAACAACAGCAAAGGACCTTGTGAAGATGCTGGAAGAAACAGGTACAAAGTATCTATATCCACAGAAAAACGAGTTCTATATCGACATAACCTGAAAGGCCGCTCAGCAAGGAAGAAGTCACTGCCCCAAAACCGCCATAAAAAAAGCCAGACTATGGGTTGCAACTGCATATGGGGACAAAGATCGTACTTTTTAGAGAAATGTCCTCTGGTCTGATGAAACAAAAATATAACTGTTTGGCCATAATGACCATCGTTATTGTTGGAGAAAAAAGGGGGAGGCTTGCAAGCCGAAGAACACCATCCCAACCGTGATGCACGGGGGTGGCAGCATCATGTTGTGGGGGTGGACAACAAAGTCCAGGTATTGGAGTGGCCATCACAAAGCCCTGACCTCAACCCTATAGAACATTTGTGGGCAGAAAAGAAAAAGCGTGTGCAAGCAAGGAGGCCTACAAACCTGACTCAGTTACACCAGCTCTGTCAGGAGGAATGGGCCAAAATTCACCCAACTTATTGTGGGAAGCTTGTGGAAGGCTTCCCGAAACATTTGACCCAAGTTAAACAATTTAAAGGCAATGCTACCAAATACTAATTGAGTGTATGTAAACTTCTGACCCACTGGGAATGTGATAAAAGAAACAAAAGCTGAAATAAATCATTCTCTACTATTATTCTGACATTACATATTCTTAAAATAAAGTGGTGATCCTAACTGACGTAAAACAGGGATTTTTTATTTGGATTAAATGTCAGCAATTGTGAAAAACGGAGTTTAAATGTATTTGGCTCAGGTGTATGTAAACTTCCGACTTCAACTGTATTTGGCTAAGGTGTATGTAAACTTCCGACTTCAACTGTACATGCTAAAATTGCCACTTAACCTAATACAATATCTGCCTATTTTTTTACAGCAATTTAGCCCCTGTCAATATGGTGCGAGAGTTTGTCTATCACGTTATAGCTATAAAAGTTGTTTACTAACCATTATTTTACCAGGTATATTGACCGTAAAATATAGTGCACTTCTTTCTCTTGTACACTAAGGAGCCCGGGGAAGAGTTGCATGGTAGAGGTGAAGAATGTGCCTATTTGAAAGCTTGAAAAAAATGAGTAGGTCACGACATGTTTTCTTTTTTTTAAGTTGCTCTCATGCTAAAAAAGGTTGGAGACCCCTGTTTTACACCATTGGGGATAGACTCATAGCACAAATATGTGGAACTGTTATGTAAATATATGTGGAATGCAACAATGATGTGACTGTATCAGTTTTAAAACCGTCTACTCTCATTGACTGTATTGTGTGTCATGAATCTGCCCCACTCCAATATCTCAGAAATTCTTGATGTTCTTCACATGGATGTATTAAAAGGTGACATGTAAAATGCCATACAAGAAGCCTTTTTGGAATAATGTTTGTGCTTTCATTATAATAATAATAATAACTTGCATTTAAGTGCTTTTCATACACTATGCTCAAAGCTCAATGTTACCTTATTTGGAGGTGATCTTCCTCTCTTGAAGCCTCTCCAGTTCCATTTCCCATTCATTTATTGACAATGTTATGCTCCGTTTATATTTCAGGATTAATGATATTGTTGGTCCTGTCACCTCTGGTTATTGTGATCAGCGTGATCATCGGCTGTTACTGCAGATCTCGTCCAAATGAAGATGAGGGGGCTTCTTCCATTGTGTAGTCCCCCCAAAGGACCTAGATGACATCCTGTTGGGACATCTATCCTGCCAATGAAGAACACTGAATGAGGCATTATCTTAAAATTGAGCCAGTAGGATTATTGACAGGTAATCCTTTCGGGACTGCTGCTCTACCTCTAAAAAGAGAAAGAAAATCAGCCTTTAGACCATGTAGGTTTTTAGTTTCATTGCAGACCGATGAAAATGATGTAGTTCTGTGAAGGACTCAATGTTATGCACTTTCCTGCATTCTCTTTTCTTCCAATACTCAAATAACCCCCTAAAGTTGCTCACCAGTGATGCCGGTGATGTTTCACCTAAGAGAGGAAGGAGAAAAGCCATAGAGATGTTTTTGTGAAAATGTGTTCTTGCTGCTAACATTTGAAACTGCACTGCATCACAATGCTGGGACATATAGCTAGTGTTGTAGTATTAATGTAATAACAAGTATTTCCAATCTACTTATTTCTCAGTTCATGTGAATATGACAGATGTATGAGTGTAAAATGAGAAAGGTATGGTATTTCTAGGTATTTTTTCCAACATTTCAGTTTAGTAATTGTTACACTGTACATTGCCATTTCTCTCTTACATATATGTGTAAAAAACGATGTTAATATAACAGTTAGCTACAGTAGATGTTAGAGATGCCGAGCTATAATAGAAAGCGCTCAAGGTTCATCAGTTCATCTTGGGCTTGGAAGTGATGAAATGAACTGGCAATTGGAGAATTACTGGTCTGAAATCCTAATGATATTGTGCCCATGGGGAAGGTACTCACTTAACCTGTGGGACCAGTGTCAAAATGAACAAGGCTAAAAATAAAAAATAAACGTATTTTTATAGTGTCCACTATCTACTCTGCAATTTGTTATTGGTACAGAAATACATTTCTTGTTGAAGTTACAAGTTACACTTACCCCTAGATCAGACAATAAGCTTAGAGACAAGTGATTACATGAATATGTTGATATCAAGCTTATTATTATTATTATTATTGTGCAATAATGTGTTGAGTGCTATGATCTAACAGTTGTCATGAAAAAGGTCACTGTTATTGTATATGTGTCACGCCCTGACCTTAGAGAGCCTTTTTATGTCTCTATTTGGTTTGGTCAGGGTGTGATTTGGGGTGGGCATTCTATGTTTTTGTTTTCTATGTTTTGGCCGGGTATGGTTCTCAATCAGGGACAGCTGTCTATCGTTGTCTCTGATTGGGAACCATACTTAGGTAGCCCTTTCCCCTCCTTTCAGTGTGGGAAGTTGTTTTTGTTTGTGGCACTATAGCGGTAAGCGTCACGCTCGTTTTTGTATTGTTTTTGTCGGCGTCACCCTAATAAAAGGGAATATGGACGCTCACCACCCTGCGCTTTGGTCCAGTTCTTTCGACGGCCGTGACAATATGACCCATATCCATGCACTCCTCATGTCAAATCTGTCCTGTGATATGGTGACGCAATACTACATGGAATTTCATGTTTGTAAAGGATTAAAATGTTCAATGTTGTTTAGATCACATGGCTTAACCTGGCTTCCATTTTATGCTGTGTGATGTTACTTTGTAATGTGTTTGACAATGACAGAGACCTCACACAATTGTTTGTCACTCTAAAGATTATTAGCAAAGAGGTATTTATGTATTTAACGATTAAAACAGCTATCCAAAAATATAATTGTGATCATCCCAATAATTGTGATCATCCGACTCAAAATTCACCTGTAAATGTTGTAAAGTCAAGGTACAGTATATAACTAAAATAAAAAAATACAGAATGTGTCTTGTGAAATAGGTAGAGATTTGTTAAAAGCCATTTAGCACCTCAAACATCAAACATCGGATACAGTTAGTTACAAAATTATTTACAAGGCTTCTTCATTTTCAATGTATCCACAGAATTGCTGATCATATTTTTAAAAAAAACTGAGATTTATACAAGTTAATTTTCTGCCAATTACTTTTCACCAAAGCCCACTTTCATTGTGCTTGGAGGAAAATTAATCAATTCGATTTCAATACCAGTCAATACAGGAATTGAATTAGGCATGCAATTCTAAAAGATCAATGCTGTTCACATTGGTCATTTCCCAACTCAATGTCAACTTCAATTCCTGGGTTGACTCAAATGTAAATGGGATTAATCCCCACGTTGCCATGAAGCAACCCTCCAGAATGATCCCTCATCATGGACCATTCCTGCACCCCTTCCTGAAGCTCCTTATTGAGGTTAGATCTTGGGGCTTAGATCGTGGGTCCCTTCACCAGGTCCTGCTGCTTGCGCATCACAGGTGTGTGAATGCTGCAGACGATCAATCATTGCTGGAGAACTGCTGTTCTAGCCTGACTTTGTACTGCTGTTTGGCTGCCTGAGTGAAAGGGTATAGGCTACTGTTTCTGTTTAATTTCTTTGAAAAGCCTAAACATCTTAGTTCTACAGTCCCAGCCAGAGGGTTGTCTGCCTCCATCTGCTCTAGAGGTGAACTCTTCTCCTGGAAAGTAAAAGTATCGGGTTGTTATTTTACCTGAAATGCACAAGGTCCTCTACTCTGACAATCCACAGATAAAAGGGTAAACTTAGTTCGTTTCTAGTAATCTCTCCTCCGTCAGTCTTCTTCTGACTTTATATGGCGTTTGACAACCAACTTTAAGGTGCATTACCACCACCAACTGGGCTGGCGTGTGGATCGCAGTTCATCTTTCAATCACCCATGTGGGTATATGCTCTGAAAAACCAATGAGGAGATGGGAGAAGCTGGACTTGCAGCGCATAAAGCGTCTATTTTAGCGCCTTGCTACGCAGGCGCTCATTGATGCGCGCGAGCAGTTTGGATGAAATTGTTGAATAACAGGTATGTGTACATTTATTTTGCCACGCTCACACACATAACGCAAGCGGTGTGGTCAGCATGATAGACTCGTTGCTCAGCTTCAAACGTGCCCTAGTCTTTCTCTGCATTTCCTCTTAACATTCAAGTATACAATGAGCCCAAACTAGCAGAACAGGCTCTCACACACAGACATGTTTTATGGAACCCTGTCTCGACCAGTTTGGCCCCGGAGTGTAGATCAACATTAAATCTTTCTTCTCAAGGGGTGCATCTAGAAGTGGTTCTTGTGGATACTTCTTACTCCTTTGCAATAACATATTCCTTAGGATGACCTATGGTAAAGATGAGGATTATTGAGTCAATAATATGAAGACATTTAAAAGAAAATTAAATACATGAAAACCATCACCATAAAATGTTTGTTTCTTTTATCTGTTAAAAAAAAGAGGAACAGCTGGCAGTGTTGTAACTCACATAGCTGATGGTGAATATCAGCAATGCCGCCACAATCCCCACAATGGAAAGAACTAGAATGGTATCCCTTTCTTCTGATTGGTCTGTGGACTCAAGGCAACCTACAAAAAAATTATCCACAAATCTTTGAGCATCACTGGAAACATTTTTTAAATATTTAGCAGCATAGATGAACTCTCTGGGTCCAATTTAAAACACTCACATTCAGTATTCAGTAGGTCTACATACCAAAACAAGCACACAATGAGAGTAGAACACACTCACCTGTCACTCTGAGGTGAACCTGGCCCTCCTGGTTCTGCTCTCCTACAGGTGCTGCCAGGAGACACTTGTACCTCCCGCTATCAACAGCCGTTACATTGGGCAGCAAGATRTCGAAAGAATCATCAGCCAAAAGTTCCACTTTACGCTCCAGGCCTGCGTACCATAGGGTGGTGCTGTTAGGTGATAGCCTCTTCATCAATAGACCAGACTCCTTATTAGAGGGCTCCTCACCCAGCTGGGAGAAGAGGGTGTGAGGTTACTCTATGCCCTTAACAGCTGGTCTGGGACCAGTGCTGTATGTTCTTTGCATATATTGCACTTGTATAGAATTTGGTCAGATGGTTCAAAACACAGTGTGCTATCACAATAATTGAAAGCTTACCTTATACCACCTCACCGCCCGGTATTGGACCCCAGGCTTACATATTGCTTTACATTTCAGAATTGAGTCCTCTCCACAAACTGACTTCACCTCTTGTGTAGGCCTATCCTGTGTGAGGCCACCTTGCACAGAGGCAGCTTTAGACAAACACAAGGTAAATCATTATTTCAGGTGAGCCTGCCTCATTGGAATATCAAATTCATTGTTAAAAAGAAATGACAACATACCTAATATGCAGACGAGTTGAAAAAGCATAATTGTAGTACACAGCAACGAAGACGACGATTTAGAACAGGAGGGTAGCAGTTTAAATACTTCTGAAAGAGAAGTTAAACTGGGATTTCCCCGACTGCGTCACATTCTGAAGTGCGCGTGCACTCCCTCCACCCACATGACCGATTGCGAATCTGCAGACATGAGATGCTCACCACCGCTTGTTGCAAAATAAATGTACACACAATATACCCACATGGGTGATTGAAAGATGAACTGAGGTGCGCCATATAAAGTCCAAAAATAAGAAGAGATTCTTAGAAATGTACTAGGTTTACTCTTTCATCTGTAGATTAATTGTCAGGGTAGAGAACCTTGTGAATTTCATATAAAATAACACCCCAATGTTTATATCCCAGGGCAAATTAGGTAGCTAAATTGGCATGAATGTTTCAGGCGTTTTGACCTGTCTCCAAATTAATATAGTTGGTTCAGAGTTCGTTTTGATATTTCCACGTGCGTGCCCTGATGAGTCTGGTGTGGCTGGACAAAATTAACATGCGCACGTGGATGTACGAGCGCGCCGGCTCGGTCAGCATGAGTCAGTGGAGATATGATGGCGATGCGTTGGCTCACTCTCCAGATGTGTTTGGGTATGTTTTTCCCCCCCAATGAATCTAGCGTTAAATTTAAGATAAACCGGAATTATAGATACTGGGAGTGGTTGTTATTTCTGAACGTTAACTCAATACTTTACTCCGCAGTTTATTAGTTGTAGCCTATATCATTGCATCATATCCTGATTTGTAGAAGCCAATTTTACGCACGTGCTTGTAATGTATGGCCGTAACGTTAGTGTCGTGCCTATGATTTTCTTTCTGTTGAAGGTGTTAAAAATAAATAGAAATACAACATTACAATATAGGCTAAATATAGGTCTACACTATATTAACCGTTGGACTTGTTTTTGCTACCTGAAAGTGAATGTTTGGGGTGGGGGAATTCCCAGTGAATTCCGCGATCAGACTTCCTTAATTAGATTTGGTTTACTCGAAACGTGTTGAGTGGGTCGTTGGAGTAATTGTAGCTGTCTGTGTCAGATTAAATAACGTATCTTATAGTGTATTGGGTATTTAAGTTAAAAGACAATCATGGAAATACACACTTCATTGACAAGCATCGAACACCTCATTCCAAAAATCATGGCCATTAATATGGAGTTGGTCCCCCTGTTTCTGCTATAACAGCCTCCACTCTTCTGGGAAGGCTTTCCACAAGATGTTGGAACATTGCTGAGGGGACTTGCTTACATTCAGTCACAAGAGCATTAGTGAGGTCAGGCACTGATATTGGGGATTAGTCCTGGCTCTCAATCTTGCGTTCCAATTTATTCCAAAGGTGTTAGATCAGGGGTGTCAAACTCATTTCGCATCGTGGGCCACATACGGCCTAGGGAGATGTCAAGTGGGCCGGACCATTAAAATTATACCATACTCTGCTATAAATAACCAAAATATCATGTCTTTCCTTTGTTTTGGTGTAAAGAAGCACAAGAACATTAGGAAAATATTGAAATTTAATGAACTATCCTTTTACAAAACATTTCATGAAACACCTCATATTTCCTTAGACAAATGTGCAATTTACTTTTATCATTCACAAATATGCATTGCAACTGATCCCACTGATTGTACAAAGGCACAAAACTTTAATTGGTACTGAAAAATATAGTAATGCACTAAGATTAAATGAGAACTTTAAAGAAAGGAATTTTTAATACCACTTTATCACATAGCATATAAATCTAAATGTATCGCCTGGCTCTTTACACCTTACATTATCTAAGGTAGAGTGATTTTATAATGTGTAGAAGAGATAGTGTCGCTTCTGTCATAATCTGTAAACTTTCATAATTAACATACATCATCAACGTAACATATCTATAATAATTTATGAGTTTGTAATACAGTAGAATTCCATCAGATCAATTGTGTTTTGAAGCTGTGACTAACATTAATGTGCACATTCTTTTAATATCACCACAGAAAGGATGTCATCTTCACGAGATTACTTCTTTCCTAATGCATACATATCTATAGTGCAGCTATCTTATAAGGTTTAGCATCTAGTGGACTGTATATGTTGTCCTGAAACTTGGCCATCTTTGGCCTGTACAAGTGCATCAACACCAGGTGTCATGTCTGACTAGCTGTCCATTTCAGAATGTCATTTAAGTGCTTGTTTGTGAGCCTTGAACGCATTTTGTTTTATTGATATTCATCACTGAGAAAATTTGTTCACAAGGTAGGTTGTCCCAAACCATCCAAAATTTAGCAGCCAGGCGTTAATTTGGGGTACTGGTAGTAGAACTGATAAAATCTGTCCAGACTACAGAGGCCAAATTTGCCCTCAAATCTGCATACACTGCAAATCAATTATCTCAGCTGAATTTCGACCGGCAATCAGAAGCTTTAACTGTGAAAGGTGAGCGAAAAACTGAAAATTCTGTCTCAAGTTCACCAAATACCAAAACGTTTCTCAAACTCCCGCAGTAGTCCTGCAATTTTGTCTTTGTACCGTTCTCTGTCCGCATCAGGTCTGGTCACACACACATCTCTCAGACAGGGAAATGAGCAGGGTGCCATTTGCCAGTTGCATCTCCACAAAGTCAGCTCAACTTAAATGCATGTATGTTGTCAGAAAACTGTGTGACAACTTTTTTGCGGCCTTGCAACATTTTGTTCAGATTTGCAAGTGTTCAGTAATATCAACAAGAATGCAAGGTCCCGTAGCCATTCCTGAGATTGTAATTCCAACACCGTTTTCCTTTTTTCTCCATGAACTGTCCGATTTCCTCTCGTAGATCAAAGAAATGCCTCAGCACAGGCCTCGGCTTAACCATCTCACTTCAGTGTGGTATGGCAGCTGTGGGTAAGTTGCTGTCGCTGAGAAGTTTGTCAAACTGACGATGGTTCAGACCTCTGGACCGGATGAAATTTACAGTGCGAACAACCACCTCCATGACGTGGTCCATTTTCAGCGACTTGCAACACAATGCCTCCTGGTGCAAAATACAGTGAAATGTCAGAAACGATCTCCTCCATTAAGGGCTTGTACTTTGTCTTTGAACTTTTCGCGACACCTGCTTTCTTCCGACCATGGAGCGCGCCGTCTGTAGCCAGGCTGACAGCGCGGGACCAGTCCACTCAACTCTGTCCAATGCAGCAACGACAGAGCCGAAAATGTCCACGGCTGTTGTGTGTCCATCATTGACACAAAGAAACTCTTCAGTAACAGTCAATGTCTCATCAACTCCTCGAATAAATATGGCCAGTTGGGCCACGTCTGGGATGTCAGTGCTCTCGTCAATTGCCACGGAAAATGCAATAAATGACTTGATCTCCTGTTTCAATTGACTGTCTAAATCTGCCGATAGTTCCGAAATCCTCTCTGCTATAGTATTCCTCGTCAGGCTAATATTGGCAAAAGCTTGTCGCTTCTCGGCACATACAAGTTCAGCGCCTTCATATGCATCGTTTAACAAGTCACGTCGGAATAGGTTCGATGCTAATGCTATTTGCTAGCAATTAGGTAGCTGGCTTTTACCGCTGCTTCACATGATTCTCGGCTCTGGATGAAAGTTGACTGCTGTTTCCTCAGACCCGCCAGCATCGTTAATCTTATCTCTTCTCAGTTGTCCTTGCAAGCCGTCATATTTTTCGCTGTGATGAGTCTCGTAGTGGCGTCGAATATTATATTCCTTCAATACCGAAACTTGTTGCAAACACACCAAGCACGAAGGTTTTCCGTGCATCTCTGTAAATAAATAGGACGTGGTCCATTTTTCTTTGAAAATTCTACACTCCTTATCTACTTTTCTCCGTTTGATAAGACATTTTGGCTAATGAGGGTGTAGCGGAGAGGTAGAGACCAAGGTATTAACAACGTCGTAACAAGCAGCAGATGGCGCATTGATACCGTCTGCTGTTTTCAGTCTGTCTCAGTGATGCRGCTTGTCTTCTACTCTGATGGAAAGAGTGCGCCCCTTAGCGGATAATCCATGAATTGCAGCGAATTAAAAATATTAATTCCATGTCTTTTATGCATTTTTTCCACTTTCAAATTATCCTGCGGGCCTGATCGAACCTCCTTGGGGGCCGGTTCCGGCCCGCGGGCCGTATGTTTGACACCCCTGTGTTAGATGGAGTTGAGCTGCTCTGTGCAGGCCAGCCGTTCTTCCACAACGATATCAACGAACCATTTATTTATGGGCCTCGCTTTGTGCACAGGGGCCTTGTCATGCTGAAACAGGAAAGGGCCATCCCCAAACTGTTGCCACAAAGTTGGAAGCCCAGAATTGTCTAGAATGTTATTGTATTGTGTAGCGGTAAGATTTCCCTTCACTGGAACAAAGGAGCCAAGCCCGAACCATGAAAAACAGCCCCAGACCATTATTCCTCCTCCACCAAACTTTACAGTTGGCACTATGCATTGGGGAAGGTAGCGTTCTTTTGGCATCCATCAAACCCAGATTCTTCCATCAGACTGCCAGATGGTGAAGCGTGATTCATCACTCGCGAGAACATGTTTCCACTGCTCCAGAGTCCAATGGTGGCGAGCTTTACACCACTCCAGCCGACGCTTGGCATTGCGATCTTAGGCTTGTGTGTGGCTGCTCTGCCATTGAAACCCATTTCATGAAGCGCCTGACGAATAGTTATTGTGCTGACTTTGCTTCCAAAGGCAGTTTGGAACTCGGTAGTGAGTGTTGCAACCAAGGACAGACGATTTTTATGCACTACGTGATTCAGGGCTCGGCTGTCCTATTCAGTGAGGTTTTGTGCCTACCACTTTGCGGCTGAGCCGTTGTTGCTCCTAGATGTTTCCAGCACTTACAGTTGAACGTGGCAGCTCTAGCAGGGCAGAAATCTGACAAACTGACTTGGAAAGGTGGCCTCCTATGACGGTGCCACGTTGAAAGTCACTGAGCTCTTCAGTCAGGCTATTCTACTGCCAGTGTTAGCCTATGGAGATTGCATGGCTGTGTGCTCGATTATATACACCTTTTCGCAACATGTGTGACTGAAATAGCCGAATCCACTAATTTGAAGGGGGGTCCACATATTTTCGGCCGTGTAGTACAGTTCACACCTGGTACATGGTGATATCATGTACTTTTTGACCAATAGTAAAAAAAGAATAAGGCTTGTTTTTCTGTTTGGTCCTTTAACTAATGTATGTTAAAATAAATAGCTGAGATACAATAGTGAAAACAGAAACAGTTCTACAACTGAACATCAAAAATCAACAAAGTGCCTACCCTGACACGAAAGGCTGAGGTATATGAATGGCGCTGGAGAGAATGGCTGCCGTTTTACAGTCTCCTAACCAATTGTGCTATTGTGGGTTTCTTTGCGTTATTTGTAACTTATTTTGTACATAAAGTTTCTGGCACCGTCTCTTATGACCGAAAAGAGCTTCTCGAAATCAGGACAGCTATTACTCGCCTTGTATTGAAAGACAATTTTTTCTTTAACGAGTCGGACGAGAGGGATTTACTCCAGACACCCGACAAGGCCCTCATCCCCGTCATTCACAGGAGAAAGAGACAGGGGATATTGAGAACGAAGATCGGGGTGCCTTGTAAGGATCCGGTGGCGAGTGGGTAATTTGCCTTTACCATCGGTCCTATTAGCCGACGTATAATCATTGGATAATAAAATAGACGAACTACAAGCACGTATATCCTACCAATAGGACATTAGAAACGGTTATATCTTATGTTTCACCGAGTCGTGGCTGAACGACGACATGAATAACATACAGCTGGCAGGTTATACACTGTATCGGCAGGATAGAACAGTAGCCTCTGGTAAGACCATGAGTGGCGGTCTATGTATTTTTGTAAACAACAGCTGGTGCACGATATCTAAGGAAGTCTCGAGGTTTCGCTCGCCTGAGAGTATCTCATGATATGCTGTAGACCACACTATTTACAAAGAGAGTTTTCATCTATATTCTTCGTATATGTCTATTTACCACCACAAACCGATGCTGGCACTAAGACCGCACTCAATGAGCTGTATACGGCCATAAGCCGTATAGGAAATCGCTCATCCAAAGACGGTGCTCTTATTGGCCGGGGACTTTAATGCAGGGAAACTTAAATCCGTTTTAGCTCATTTCTACCAGCATGTTAAATGTGCAACCAGAGATAAAACAAAACTTTTGACCACCTTTCCTCCTCACATGGAGATGCATACAAAGCTCTCCCTAGCCCTCCATTTGGCAAATCTGACCATAATTCTATCCTCCTGATTCCTGCTTACAAGCAAAAACTAAAGCAGGAAGCACCAGTGAATCGGTCCATAAAAGAGTGGTCAAATTAAGCAGATGCCAAGCTACAGGACTGTTTTGCTCGCACAGACTGGAATATGTTCCGGGATTCTTCCGATGGCAGTGAGGAGTACACCACATCAGTCACTGGCTTCATCAATAAGTGCACCGACGACTTCGTCCCCACAGTGACTGTATGTACATACCCCAACCAGAAGCCATGGATTACAGGCAACATCCGCACTGAGCTAAAGGGTAGAGCTGCTGCTTTCAAGGAGCAAGACTAACCCAGAAGCTTATAAGAAATCGCGCTATGCCCTCTGACAAACTGTCAAACAGGCAAAGCGTCAATACAGGACTAAGATCAAATCGTACTACACCGGCTCCGATGCTCGTCGGATGTGGCAGGGCTTGAAAATGATTAGACTACAAAGGGAAGCACAGCCGCCGCGAGCTGCTCAGTGACACTAGCCTACCAGTCAAGCTTAATAACTTCTATGCTCGCTTCGAGGCAAGTAACACTGAAAAATGCACGAGAGCATCAGCTGTTCCGGATGACTGTGATCACGCTCTCCGTAGCCGATGCGAGTAATACCTTTTTAAACAGGTCAACATTCACAAGGCCGCAGTTCCAGACGGATTACCAGGACGTGTACTCCAACACTCCCCAATGCTTCGTTTGCTGGCTGCTGCATTCTGTAAGAACCAACGCCGGAGATGAGAAGCAGGTTCAGGAAGTTGAACATTTAATGTAGGCCAGACATGGGAACAGGACATGAACAGTGTCAGAACCAGGTAACAAATGACATACGGAAGTTAATGCAGCAGCGGGGAACTTACAAATATATGCGAGGTAATTTACAGGTGATTCCAATAGATCACCGTGACGAGGGAAGGCAGGTGTGCGTAATGATGGTGGTAGGAGTGTGTAATGCAGGGCAGCCTGGCAGGAGAAGGCGTGACAATATGCGTAGTCACTTTAACTCTACCTACATGTACATATTACCTTGACTAACCGGTGCCCCCGCACATTGACTCTGTACCGGTGACCCCTGTATATAGCTTCGCTATTGTTATTTTACTGCTGCTCTTTAATTATGTGTTACTTTTATTTCTTATTTTTTTACTTAACACATATTTTTCTTAATGGCATTGTTGGTGTGCGGCAGGTAGCCTAGTGGTTAGAGCATTGGGCAAATAACAGAAAGGTTGCTAGATCGAATCCCTGAGCTGACAAGGTCAAAATCTGCCGTTCTGCCCCTGAACCCACTGTTCCTAGACCCTCATTGTAAATGAGAATTTGTTCTTAACTGACTTGCCTAGTTAAATAAAGGTGGCGGCTCCCATGCACTTACCACAAATTCCTCGTTTGCTAAATTCACAGTATTGTACATTCCTCTCTTTTACTCTTCAATTTTTTGTATTTTCTTTGTATTGTCATTTGCACATGATCTCAATTTTAGCTAACACACCGGCATATTTGAAAAATGAAAAGTGTCATTGTGCTGCTGTATTAGTGCATTGAACCATATAGCGCGCTGTGGTTTCAAAACTCTGTGGATATTGCTAAAACAGTGACGTCATATCTGAAATCTGAAATCTTTACACACCTTCGTCATTAAATGTCCATTAGTCTCACGTGAAAAGTAATTTGTAATATTGTTTTTTAGGGCACCGAGTCTTGACTGTTTACATGTTGAGATTCAATTGGCACATCATAAGTTGCCATCTTAGAGCAACAGCAATGAGGAATCAGTCGTATTTATAATATGACAAAATACAGTTCCTATAGAAAGTCTACATCCCCCTTAGATTTCTTCACATTTTGTGTTACAAAGTGTGATTTAAAATGGATTTAATTGTCTTTTTTGTCAATGAACTACTCAAAATACTCTAATGTTAAAGTGGAAGAAAATGTGTAACATTTTTTAAAGATGAATGAAAAATAAAACACTCAAATACCTTGATTAGATGGGTATTCACCCCCTGAATTAATACATGCTAATGCCAAAAGTGTGCAAAGCAGTCTTCAAGGCAAAGGGTGTCTATTTGAAGAATCTCAAATATAAAATATATTTTGATTTGTTTAACACTTTCTTTGGTTACTACATGATTCCATATGTGTTATTTCATAGTTTTGATGTCTTCACTATTATTATACAATGTAGAAAATAGTACAAAATAAAGAAAAACCCTTGAATAAGTATGTGTTCTAAAACTTTTGACATTTAGTGTATATAACCAATACATGACTTTCGAGGAGTAGGACAGTTGATACAAACCTATAACTAACTATAACTTTTCCATTATATGAAATTATATTATCACATTCGCTTGCTCGTTTGCCATACTAGTCTGATGAGACCATATAGCAACTACGGGAACTAACCTGAAACAACCAAACTGATGGACAATGTTGATTGGCATGTGGAATTATGTCCAATGAGGTTGCAAAGTTAAAGTGAGAGGCGGGATTAGGTATTGTCCAATGAGGTTGCGGGTGAGCCCAACATGAAAACCAGTTTTTTCTTTATTATTCTCTTTGAGCAAACCCGAGAACAATGCTGTGATGACGTTGTACATATAATAATATAACTTTAGACCGTCCCCTCGCCCCGACACGGGCGCGAACCAGGGACCCTCTGCACACATCAACAACAGTCACGTGCACACCACCGCTACCTAGCTAGCCATTTCACATTGGTTACATACACATTTGTGCACATTTTTCAGGAACCCATTTTCGCTCGTGAGCTAATTTCGCTCGTGAGCTAATTTTATAATTTCAGCCATTCTGGAAAATGTCTTTAAAGCTTAGCTCTGTGGCACTAACGCAAGTTTTTAGGTCTCAGGAAAGGTCATCACACTATTGTGATCACATCCATTAAACTGACACTGCCTAGTATAATACAGTGGATTTAGGTTGAAATCATCCTTTCTTGGTGTTGTGGATTCCCAATCACACTCATCCTTTTCTTTGTTCACTTTTCAGTCTCAGTGTACGCAGCCCCTGTAGAGGATAATCAAATTGCCTACATATGTCAGGAGGGTCATGTCATACTTGAAGCACCGTTTAAAGAATTGGATGCCCAATGTGACGAGAGCTGGACCATTGGCAAAGAGGTAAACTATTGCATATATGCTTATGACAAGTAGATACAATGTGAGGTCAGGCATTTTCTATTAGGATTATTTTTTCGCATCTCACCTTTTATAGTATCATCAACAGTATGCAGAGGGGCAGGGGCCATTTTAATTTAGACATGACATGTGATAAGATATTTTTCTTTCTGCAGCCCATTGCCATTTATAAAAACGACAGGGGTAAAGTAAAGAAGGAATACATTTCTCCATGCAAGGACGTGTTCTTTGGAAAAGTCATCCTTAGTAAATGTGCCAATGTCACATTAACTATTGGTTGCACCAAGGTAGGTCAACTTTATGAATACAATTCACCTTCCTTTCCTCTGTTAGTGTCTGCCAAGTACCAACATAGTACAAAAAAATGTATATTCACCCCTTCATTTTTTTTTAAACAGGATGGGTTACATAAAGAGACCAGGATCCACTTCTTAGGTATGGTTTCCCCTGAAGTTATTGGTGTATTACACAACATATCTACCATTGATATAAATATTAAGCATTGTTGTCATCATCATTGCTCATATCACTCTTTTTGCTACTTAGGGACAAACGCTATCACTGCCACCGCAATCGCTCAAATTGCTCATTATGGTAAATTATGCTTTTTTTAGACCATGCATTACATTTTGATTGTACTATTATCAAAATAAAATATACTTTACAAGTGCAGATTATCAATTTCTATAACTATCAGAACAAGTTTTGTTGCCACAGGGAAATTCTTGTTCTTTTAATTTTAGAGATTTTGAAATGAGTTTTAGACAATCAGCATTTTTCAAATAATGCAAATAATTAATTTAACAACTATTTTCTTTTTTAAATTTTAGGACTTTGGGCATTGATGATGCTTTTGGTCTTTTTGATTGTACTTTAAATGTCATCTGAAGGAAGCTGAAGCAAGGGGACTCCAACGATGTTGGTCTCACCCAGATGACACCCCTCGACGTCGATCCAGCTGATAAAGAACAGTTAGGCCCACCTTTTCAAAGTTAATCTACTATAAGCATGATGTAATTAATCTAAGGGAAACGTATGACTTCTACAGCTTTTAGTTGTATGGTTTTTGTCTCATTACTGTCTTCTACGCAACGTTACTTTCTTACCTTTTTTATGACCACCCATTTTTTTTTTACCTGTACAGAACATAGTAAATCTCAACCAAGTAAACCAGTATGATGGGTGAAGTTCACATCTTTTTACCTAAGAGAGGAAGAAAGACATTGTGTTTTGTTTTAAATGAAAATTCAACAGAACATTTCTCGCTGCTGTCCACCTACAATTAACTGCACTGCATCATCATGCAGAACCATGTAGCCAGAGTTATTTATTAAATATTTATTAAGCTATGTATTACCTAGTGAATATAAAATGCACGTATGAATGTACAATTAGCTAGAAAAACAAGCTGTAAACTTGTCCGTTACAATAAATTCATTATTACATTGCCATCTCTGCCTTGGGCAATTTAAGGCACGCAATGGTTTGTACATCAAGATGCTTTGGAACCAGTGGCACATTTTAAGAATATATATTTTAAAGTAGTCTTATATAAGTACTCCTACTCACCCCTAGATCAGAGAATAAGCTTAGAGACAAGTGACTCGATTGATTGATTTCACCAGAGAGCTGTACTGTACAATAGTGTTTAACACTTGGTAATAATAATACTTCTTTACCTCCCTCCAGTCAAATAAAACTAAACACTTTTATATGAACTGACAACCATCATTTTACACACATTAAGAGGAGCCCTTTTGAACACGAGCAGCGTTAAACAAACATTTTAATAAGGTTTATTTTCTTGTGTTGATTTCATGCATGTGTACTTTCGTAGCATAGTTGTATACCATAATGCTTTTGATGAGAGATAATCACACATTTTCATGCTCTGCTCATTTTCTAATCTGTCCTGTGATGTGGTGGTGATGCATTAAAAAGAATTGTCTCCAAACATTGTGACGCTTTTGTATCAGGGTTTTGATTGCCAACACATGTACACAAAAGTAAAAATGTTAAGAACACGTGTGTGATATGCTTGAGTTTACAGGGATATATTTCCGCCTTGTAATGTGTTGGGATGATTCTCAATGAGGATTGACAATGACAAAAATATCAATTAAGAGGTGATAGAGTTTAACATCCTGTTCATGTGAAAGTTATTTATGCAAAATAAATCATGTACATGAAAATCTATTTAAAAATCAAAACCGCCATCCAATGAATATAGTAAATTCATTTAATCGACAGACATTTTGTGCTGTCCTACAAATCATTGCCAGATTATTTAACTATAGAAATTCCAAATACAATATACTGTATAACACATTTCAATGTATTATTTTTAATATGAAATAATATCAAATAGTACGTTATTTTATATTGATCAGTGTTATCTTGACTGTGAACATCTGTTAATGGGGAAAAAATGAAGTTATTTAGATTAACCCAAATATGAGATGACTGAAAGAGACCACACATTCTCAGAAACACGCTCAAACTGTGGCGACTAAAAAAGTGAGGACTCATCTTAAGAAAAAGCAAGACAGAATTTATCTAAAACAGTGATATTTCAGAACACACAGTACATGTGCTTGTGATACTTTACAAAATTATTTACATCACTTTTTATTTTCAATGTATACACAGCATTGTTGATCATATCAAAAACAAAACCTGACTGGTAGCCTAAGACTCCTGCAAGTTTAATTTTCTGCCAATTTCGTTTAGCCAGTTTCTCAAGCCCCTTTACTTATGGTTTGCATGGAGGAAGACAATTACATTTTTTGTTTCTGCATAAAAAATAAATTTTGGCCTAACATAAAAGGTATCAATTATGCCTAAACAGAGTTAATTTGGAGCCTTGCTTGGCTCAGATGAAATGCGTCAAGGCTGGTTTCATCTCTTTGCAGAGTCCAGCGTGTCCCACCAAACCCTTCCATCACTGGTGAGCCCCATTGAACAGTGCTCGGATTAATTCCATTTCAATACCAGTCAATACAGGAATTGAATTAGGCTTGAAATTCAAAAAGACCAATGCTGTACACATTGGTCATTTCCCAGTTCAAAACTCAATGTCAATTCCTGGTTTGGCTGAGATGTGAATGGAATTAACTTCAATGTTGCCATGGAGCGACCGTCCAGAGTGACCTCTCGTCGTGGACCATTCCTTCACCTTTTCCTGAAACTCCTTGTTGGGGTTAAATCTTGGGGCTTAGATCACGGGGTCCCTTCACTAGGCCCTGCTCCTTGCGCATCACAGGCGCGTGAATGCTGCAGTCCCGTGCCTCACAGAAGCCAGGCACTCCTGTGTTGCCTGCCATGCCAGGCTGGCCCAAAGCGCCTGTGAAACCACGGGGCCCTCTGGGACCTGCCATACCGTTCTGTGGCTCTGCTGGGTGACCTGGCAGCCCTGTGTGGAATTAATTTAAACAATTGGAGTTGGTGTCTTAAAAGTTCACTTGAAAAGACTTCCTGCTAACATCAATGTTGAATAAAACCACACAATGCCTATTCCAGTAAATCTGGATGTGAGTTACAGATACTTTCCAACAAGTTACAGATACTTTCCAACTAAGACAAGCAATTTTGAGATAGACCTGAGAGTTTCACACCAGTGGAAACAGTGTCCTACCTCTGAGGCCTTGATGCCCATCGTGTCCTGGCAGACCTTTACCAGGCTCACCCCCCTTTCCTTTCAGACCTTTTGTTCCTGTGGAGTAGAACAGAGAGCTTGGGGGTGAACTCTGAAGCTATGCCACTACAAAGGAGCTCCACTAATTTTCACTTGAAATGAGCCTTTGTGATCAGGAGTTTTGTTTACCAGTTATCAAGTTTGGTTGAACTAAGACAATTGGAGTACATACCTCTTTCCCCCTCTGCCCCCTTCTGACCATCCACTCCTGTGTCCCCTTGGATGCCCCTGCCTCCTTTGACTCCAGCTTTGCCCGCTTTACCCTGAGAGAGAGCGAGAGGTCAACAGAACTTATCATCATTTGGACTAAAGGCCTTCCTTAGTAGATAGGGGTTGGTTTGGGGGATGTGTGACTCACTGGTTTGCCTGATTCTCCAGTTGGTCCCCTGGTTCCGGGCGGCCCAATAAGTGTGCGGTTGTTGATGGGGCAGCCTTGGGAACACTTGGCCCGGATGGAGGCTGCATACTGGGAGATCTGGGCTGTCACCACTCCTTTACACAGCTGCAATACCTGCTCATCTGTCAGCCCAGGGCCCTGAGGTCAAAAAGCTGGCAATCAATCAATCAATCAACCAAGCAAGT
Source organism: Salvelinus sp. IW2-2015 (assembly GCF_002910315.2). Classification (NCBI taxonomy): domain Eukaryota; kingdom Metazoa; phylum Chordata; class Actinopteri; order Salmoniformes; family Salmonidae; genus Salvelinus; species Salvelinus sp. IW2-2015. Next base: position 10,584,308 of record NC_036845.1, read on the forward strand.
AAATAATCGGTCAATCAATCAGTCAGCAAACGTTCTTGCTAGATATGGGTCAATGTAAAATAAAGGGGAGACCCTTCCTCCAGGCAGACTGGATTTGGCTCCTGATACGCACAGGGGCACCTGGCACTCCTTTAGGTCCAGAGCCACCTTTGACGCCCAGGTCACCGCCTGGACCTGGCTCTCCTCTGGAGCCTGGGATGCCGGGGGGTCCATTTCGTCCAACAATGCCATCAGGGCCGATGGTACCTCTCTCCCCTTGCTGCCATTCAGAGATGAGGGGAAGGAAGGAGAGAGACAGACAGAGGGGGAACACTGTTCAGTCACTGAACACAAAAAGTCACGATTTAAACTCAATCTCAATACTTCTACTTAATCAAATCATTTAATTCTCAATACTTCTACCTAATTAAAACAGTTATATTAGGATCTTATGACATAACAGGAACTCAACTCTTTACAGTATGTGCTGTTGTGTCTGCTGTCATCTAGGAACAAACTATGGTTTTTATGTGACATAGAATGGGTTAGGGTGAAAAAAACACATACTTTCACAGAATGGAGTATACAAACCTGTCCTTTGTCACCACGCGCTCCAAAACTTCCCTGTTTGGAAAGAGGAACAGAAACATTTTTGGTAAGAAGAAAAACAGACCCACTACATCAATGGAAACAGGAAGTAGATAGATGTGAGAGTGACGTGGCCTCGGCATTGCCATATGATTTACCTTGTCCTCTTTCTCTCCCTTCACACCAGCTCTTCCAACCCCGCCCTGAGGAAGGAACAATCAGCACATGAGATGAGTCAGTAAGATGCCATGGCAATGATAGGACTGCTTATTACAGCTTATCAGTCACAAAGGAAAGACCCAAACATAAACAGTAGATGACCAATACACATCCACTTTCACTTACTGGTGTGTGTGTGTGTGTGTGTGTGTGTGTGTGTGTGTGNGTGTGTGTGTGTATGCTTGATTAACTGTGAGAAATTGACTGGTAATTTAGCAGTGTGATGGGGAACGTAAATAAAAGGTTACCTTCTCACCATCAGGACCTGTCTCCCCTTTGGCTCCCTAGAAACAAAGCATTAAATCAACAATTGCATAATCATCAAAAGACAATGATGATAACTGTAGTGATAATGATAATGTCTGTGTAATGACATATACACACAGGCTGGGCCTGCAGGCCTTTAGGTCCTGGTTTCCCTGGAACTCCTGCATCTCCTCTCGCTCCTTGAGGCCCCTGTAATATGAAACACACACATAGGTAAACTTCTGCAAATACACACACACACACACACACTTTAGAATGAGAACCCTTGTTCAAAAAGAGGGATTTAGTTCAATTCCAATGACAGATCCTTTTTAATTGTCTAAACTTATAGCAAGATACACGGTACTCTTGCCACAACCTCTCTGACAGTTAAGCTGTGTTTTTTTAAACTAAAACCAGAATGACCATCTGTGTTTTTAACTGGCACTGAAACCTTTTCAGGGACTTTACCAACAGATCTGATGTTTTCAGGGACTTTACTAACATATCTGTTACCTTCCTTGTTTTGACTGTCAACAATATCACATGGGTGTCTGTCCACCCACACGAAACCCTTAAGCAACATGGCATTTACATCTGATTAACAACACTGAGGGGACTTTACTGAGGAATGTGGAAGTGACAGTGTCTGTATTGTGATCTGTAGTCTACTGTGCACATGTGATTGAGATTAGAGCACCTCATATAGTGGTTATAAAGCCTGTCTTACCCCAGCTCCTACTCTCCCAGGAGGTCCCCTGACACCATGATCCCCTCTCGCGCCCTAGGAGGGAAGACTGGCCATTATTTACAAAGTATTCATTTAAGTATTAAAAGTACATGTCCGCTTTTAGTTTATTTAGTAAATATTTTCTTAAAACTGCATTGCTCGTTAAGTGCTTGTAAGTAAGCATTTCACGGCCATTGTGATGATGTCATCCTGATACCCAGCATGCAATTCTCCTTCACTTGACCTTTTGTCCAAACTCTCCAGGAAAGCCGATCACCCCAGGAACTCCAAGAGGACCCTGGAAAATAAACAGTAAATGTAGTTTGTTAGGAGAAATCCCATCAACAGATTCCTTATCTATTTATTACTAATTTAGTAGTTATCATACTGATACTCACATCCTCTCCAGGCTCCCCATCACTGCCTGGCATGCCCCCTGGGCCTTGGTCACCCTGAGAGAGAGGAAAGAGAGAGATACAGAGAAAACAAAAAGTGGAAGAGAAGAGAGCAAGGGAGACATTGATACTACAGTATCAATCTAATCTCCCACGTGGAGAAGGTGCTATCGTTATGGCCAAAAGTGTTTAACAGCCACATGACTCACAAAATCAACAATAGCAAAACCTTCAGTGAAAATAACAGTATGCAGTTTAGGGAAAACACCCATGAACACACATACATCTTGGGGGAACCAGAGTAGTTTCTGTGAAGAGTAAGGGCCAATGACTTTTGAGAGCAACTAGAGTACTTTCTGTGAAAACAACATAACTCCTGTCCCCCTAAACATACCTTGTGACCAGTCTCTCCTCTGCCTCCTGGCTCTCCAGGATACCCCTATAAAACACAGAAAGAAAAAGCAAGTTAGGATTAATGGTCTCTCTCCATGTAGGGAATAGCATAGTCTTGGTAGAAAAGGACAAACAAGAGGTTCAAATGGAGAGATGAATGGTGTGACGGATAGACAGACATCCATCTTACATTATAGCCCATCTCCCCATGGTCTCCTGAGAATCCAGGTGCTCCAATCTGACCCTGTGGAAGAGAACGGATGAGATGGAAGACATTTTAGACAGGAAATGGAAGTTATACAATTTGTTTTAAATAATGAGTTATTCAACCTTGGTTTAATTAACCATGGTCACAAAGCAAGGTTGAAAGGCGCTACCTTTTCCCCTTCTGTTCCCTCAGGACCCTGTTTCCCTTCTGCTCCAGTTGATCCCTGAGAAGGTCGGAAAAAAATATGTCTCAACATGGCCAGAACAAACTACAATAGTTTGTATGTTGTTTGTATGTTAAATGGAAATGATCACATCACATAGCCTGTTTGAGGCTTTCACATCATAAAGTCTTAGTATTGCTTCTAGTGAGAGCTGTGTAAGGAGCTGAGTGAAGAATTGATTTGAGCATGTTGAGAATTTGCTGAGTTGTGGTAGCCACCATGTTTACCTTGATACCTCCAGTTCCATCAGGCCCACCAGGCCCTGCCTCACCAATTGGACCCTAGAAAAAGACAAAGAACTAAACACATGAGTAGGGCCAGACTGAAACATGCTGGGGATTTAGTATCACATTTCCTTACACTCATTTGAGGAAGAACTTTATTTTACGCTACAGAAATGACCAGGTAGTTTATTTCCTTAGAAAATCCAACGGTAATTGGTAATTACACAATAATAACCTATGGATTGTTTCTTTGTTTCTTTGTGATTAATTGAAATTAAATCCCTGCTATCAAACCAAATATGGTTATCTACAAAACATAACAGCTACATTGTGTCAATACTCACAGTCTCACCCGTTACCCCCACTCCTCCGCGTGGCCCCTCCATACCGATGTCACCCTGTTGAGTATAAGGAAGACAACTTCAAATTGTCAATTAAGATTTTTGGGGGGTGTAATTTGCGGATACTTGTGATGGCATAGTGGTATTCTATGATGCCATGCTGGTACTCTGTGATGTCTCTGTTGAACAGTGGGGGTTTGTAATGTCATACCTTTTTGCAGGTTTTGGGGTCTACCTGATGGATGCGGTAAAGGAGTCAATGAAACGCAGACCGTTCCATTGACCATATCTGTGGTGTCTTTCAATACAACTCGGAAACTCAGAACCTATGAGTTAAAATGTACCTACGTTTTTGCGTAGAGCTTCCTGTTGGTCAATTCTGATATTTTCCAAGTGGATAACTTGGACCCCATCTTCCTACAATACCTTTTTAAGAGTTTCTGAGTTCCGAGTTGTCGTGACCGTGGCAATACTGGATCTCTGTAATGTCACACTGGTTCCCTGTGATGTCATACTGGTCCTATGTGACGTCATATTGGTTCTCGGTGGTACAGCAGGGGTTTTATGTGATGTCATGCTGTTTCTTGTTGGTTTAAACTTTAGATGAACATTATGGTGGCTTGGGCTGTTATTAGTGAACATTCAAATAAGATTTTGTGAAGGGTCACACTGTTTTTGATATCGGGTTATAATGGCTTTTTAGGTAAAGTGTGATTTTGTTTGATGTGATACATATTTTGTAGAATGCCGGACTGGTTTTGAGGAAGGGTCTTTACCTTCAGTCCTAGCACCCCTGTCTCACCTGGATCTCCAGGAAGACCAGGCAAGCCCTGTAGGAGAGAGAAAGAATGAGAGACAAGGTGCAAAAGAATGGAATAAAATATAGACCAAGAGAGAGAATGAGAAAGGGCGATCCTAGTTGTTGAAGCTCAGCCTTTCATCTCAACTACACAACATAGCCACTCTCCAGTTCTGAATAATAAAGAGATCGCCATCTACTGGCCATAATCAATATAGAAAAACGTTACACTGCCTGTGCCATGTCGCAGAATTTAGACCAGAGCATAGAAACAGATCAGAGCAAAACAATGAAAGAGAGATACATTACATCTGTGATATCCTTTGGAGGCCTATTATTACCTGGGCTCCAGAGAAACCAGAGGCACCGTCCTCCCCATCAGGCCCGGAGTCACCCTGTAGAGATGGCAAAGGTCAATACAGCTGTTGAGTTAAGTTCAAGGGTAATGTTGACGCCATACTTTTTAAGTTACAAATATTCCTCCCAGGGAGATACTGTTTCTCTTTTGAGGTTGTGGCAAGCCTGTTTGCAGTGGGGTTGGGCAACCTGGGTTCAAGCCTCGCTTAGGGAGTTGGATAGTGTCTAAGGCTGATTTGGGTGAGGTCTTTGATTGTACTTTTTTCACTTCCTCACCTCAGGCCCTGTGTCTCCTCCTCTTCCTAGAACTCCTTTGAATCCTTTGTACCCCTGAACACAACACACAGGAACAATATCAACAGCATTACTCCAATAAGGATATGAGCACTATGAATTTGATATAGTGATAATACAGTGATTAACACTCACCTCCCGTCCCTGAGCCCCAGGGAAGCCATCTTTACCTTGCAGTCCTCTGGCTCCCTAGATGGACAGACAGATAGACAGACAGATATTTTGTTTAGTCCAGAAAACAGAAGGATACCACAGGATGGTGGTGGATGGGGTGAGTTACCCCCATACAATGCAAATCACTTAAGGACCCAGTGAAGGCTATATAAATGCCATTTAATCAGTATTAATCAGCAAAGTACATGGATGCTTGCTGTTTATAAGGTTCTAAATTACATTTGCACCTTCGTCCTACCTTGGGCCCTGCAAACCCAGCGAACCCTGGCTCTCCAGGCTCACAGTTACAGTCTGTTGGCCCCTCCTCCCCCAGAGAAGCCTCCCCACCACCAGGGGCCTGGAGCGACTCTTCGTAGGGATCCTGCTCGTATGGTACCTGCAGTTATAACATGAAATCAACTTACATGACAGAACACAATGTTACATGACATGCCATTACTAAACATTACACATAACATACTTTCCCCCTTGACTTCCCCTCACCTGTGTGGTGGTGGTGTAGGGGTAGGAGTCCTCTGTGATCATGCTCACACTGGTGGGGGCTGGTGCATAGGGGTCATATCCAGATGAGGGTTGCTGCTCCTCATAACTGTGAGTGGGCTCCGGTGGGTATTCCTCTGCCAGCGAGGAATGGGGAGCGGTGGAGGGGTTTAAGTGAGGGAAATGTTTGCATTCTGGCTTTTGACTAGAGGGAGGGACTTTGCTATGTTGTAGTTATTACCTGGTTGTGGGTATCCTGAATGCTCATAGTTGTCGACCAAGGAGCCCTCATAGGTGTGTTCATCACCTAACATGACACAAAACAATAATTGAACAAGCTTGAAACAATAATTGAACAAGCCTAAAACCTCCCCAGTAAAATTATAGTCTGTTTACAGAACAAAATAGCCTGTTATTAGATATATAAACCAATGTAATATTTGTACGCAAATATCAAAAATCTTTCATTGTGGTGACATGAGAATATAGGTCTATACATTTTAACCGCAATCTAGGTCAACTGAAATAAAATCAAGATATAGCCTACTGTTTTAGCTTACCTCTAGAAATGTGGATAATTAGCTAACATCAAACAGTAGTTATTGGCGCGAAGGCTAATGGCACTAACAATGCACGTCAGGCAGCTCACCTGAGTGGTAACCAGAGTACTCGTCCTGCGCGTGGGAGGGGAGGATGCACAATAGGAGCACGAGCAGCGGCGAGATAATGGACACCTGTAGAAAAGGCGGGAAAACAAAGCAAGGTTAAACGAACATGTGGCTGTAGCCTATTTCTTCGCCACTATAACGATAAACAAAAGACAATGGTTGGAAGACCTACCTTTGTCGGAAGATGGAAGACCTCTCAGCTCAAAATGAATAGCCTGCGGGCGCTCTTATTTCGTTACACTTTTAACTCCTTAATTTAATAACTGTTTTGAGGACGAAAAATTAGGTGACTGTAGACGTCTAGGCTAATGAAGGCTAATGGATCACTAAGAACATTTTATACCAAATTATCATGGCCCTTTTAAAATGTCAGATATATCTCCCTCTGGTGGTGGTTACGCACATTATAACAACTCATTCAACTCAAGCCCCTGTTTTCTTGTATAGGCATTCCAGACATGTATTAATTGCCCACTTGTAGGCTATGTAACATATATGAATAATATTCAACATTCATATGGTCTATATTTGACTAAGTCCTTGACAAACATCAGATTTCATATCAATCATAATATGACATCTGTAAGATCATAGGTCTATAGTCATATATCATATAGGCCTGCAGTAAGCCTAGGCTACCGTTGGAGTAGGCTAAATGTCTACATTTAGGCCTACCTACTAGGCCTATGATGAATCTGCTAAATAAGAAAAATGCTAACTTTATTTTCAAAAAACTGTATATACTGTATGACAAGCAGCAAGAGTGTGTATCCTACTTCAAAATGAATTCACAAAAAGCAACAGTTTGTGGAGTTGAAATAAAAATTGGGCTGCAAGGTGGCCTATCAGACCATCACTAGAAAAGGCTATATGTTATTAGGGGAGATGACCAAAGATGGTCTGTGGTTGGGTAGTTGGCCGGAATATTTGGTAAATATTTGTTAAATGACACGCTGGACATGTCACGAAGCCTACATTTCTGGTATTGAGCCATATGGCTAAATCATGTCCAAAAATAGAGTAGCTTCTTTTTATTTTCCAGAGAGAAAATGGGCCAATAAACTGACATCCTATTGGATGTCATATGACATGAGAGATGTGGAAGGAGATTCTGCAGGGATCAGCCATCCAGGTGATAGGGTTGTATTATGCTCTGTAGATTTAGGCAAGAGCTCATCTGCACCTTGAACAAGATAGAGATGAGAAATACAGGCTCAAATAGCTCTTTGTTAGGGTGAAACCACAAGGTGAACCACAGCAGTTCTCAGGCCCTTCTCACATTCCAGGGCACTTTCTCTGTACTCTAAAGGCTCTCTTCATCCCACTCCTCTGAGACGGTAAAAGGCCTTTTCTCTGTTTGCTGTGATGTCAAGCAGCTGTCTGTCCAGCATGAGTCCACCACTTTTCATCCATGCCATTTCCAGCTTTTTATTCAAAACTCCAAAGAGGACATCAATAAAACACTTGTGCAGTAGTCTATAATGGACCTAAATAAATTATTAAAAGACAACGAATAAGAGCACCTGAGCATTAAATAAATGTCAGTGTATACATGACAAATGGTGCTCAATGATAATGCAGATAACTGAGTCTATCTGTTGAAATAAACCAATTTATTTGGAGTATTCCATACATTACCTGGGCAAGTACCCAGAATGCTTTGCAATGTAGCGTTGACGCCATACGTCTGCCTGGTGGTGTAAATCGGTGATCACCACCGACCTCCAGGCCCCCTGGGACACTGAGGTGCTGTGTGGGATATAGACTGCTCACCTCCACTAACTCTAATCCTTCCATTTGAACAGTTAGTAGTCATGAAAAAGCTTCCTTTGACTAATTCTCCAATATAATCACTGTTCATTGGATAGTAATACACTATCCACAAAGAATTGCTGCAAAAAATAAGAAATGTAACTGCTTCCATCTGTACCCAGAGTGTAAACTGAGATCCTGGACTTCTTGATTGATGCAAATTTGATATTGTTCATTTATATTTAGCTACCGTTAACAAAAAAAACATACATTTATCCAAACTGTCAAACAACAAAATCACCTCTCAAAGTTGCAAAGTGCAATGTTTCAAGCCTTGTCGGTTGACTTGCTGTTGTGTGTAGTGGAGTGCTCTGTAAGATAAATAAAGTAAAATCGGCACATTCCTGAGAAACTTACAAACTAAAGTAATTATCTCCTAACTACCCTTAATTCAGAGGGAACTCAAACACTGTTAGGGGCTGCATGTGAACCACTAGGCTAATCATACTGAAAATAGGTCACATAGTATTTCATTTAAACGCCAATGTATATTTAGGTTTCTTTATGCTCACAACACACCAGCTAAATCAGTCCATGTCAAATACACTCTCACACAGTACCAAAAATAAACCCTCATTACCGCATCATTACACAACCAGTAGTTAGATTAGGTTCCTCAATCCAGCATCACTGAGTACACCACCTGCGGACCAGAGAACCTAGGCCCAAGAACCACACTACACTATTGGACCAAACACAGCATTCACATCCAGAATCTGGCGTAGCAACATCCCAGAAACCTTCTTAGACCATGATGCCTGCTCAGCTTGCTTACCTTCACCCTGGGGGCTCCCATGGTGCTGGTTCTGTCTGTTTGGTTCTGTCTAATCCACTGAGACCAGACCCTCACTCAACGTATCGGATAGTCCACAGGTTTTTAAAAAAGAAAGACAGAAAAGTCCAGTTTATTTCCTCCCTGAACTGTGCTCCTTACAGCATTCTCACTCCCCACTCACAGCACTGGTCCCCCTTCCTCTCTCTCTCTCCCTTGCTCTCCCTCTCTCAGGGATCCATAAGGTTCTCAGGCAGCCACGGGCTCAGCTCCCTCTTCTCCTCGACAGGGTGAGAAATACCTGAGTCTAACCTTAACCCCAAATACACACAGGGGCAGAGACACAGACAGAAGAGAAAAGAGAGGGATGAGCGAGTAAGGAGAATATGATAAATACAGAATTAGAGAGGGAGGGTTTAAAACAAATGAGACTAGTGCAGGGTCCATTTTGTTGTGAGCATTTCAGTATACTGACACAGTTGTGCAGGTCGTGAATACCCCAATAACTAAAAACATTCAAACATTGACATTTGGAGCTGTTCAAGTAGTACAGTTAAGGTTAGGGTCAATCTATAGTCATTCACAAAAAAAATCAATTGACATTCTGATTATGAATTGCATACCCATTTAAAGTAACGGCTTAACAGGTGATCAACCTCAGTACCAATTGAATAGTGTTGTGACAGATATTGAAAAGTATTTTTATCCCATCATTAAAAGAATGCAGATGCACATTGACCCCAGGCCTGACCTTTTGACCTGCTGGTAAAAGTGTGCCAATTATGGACACTCCTGTCCAACATTCAATACAGTACACTGAGAAATGCACAAACTGCCCTGAGGGGTCTCAACCAATAGGGTTGGCCTGGGAGGGGCCATTTACACCTAAATGATTACATTAATATACATATCTGATAGAAATGTGTAGATATTTCGGACCATTTCTAGTCGCAACATGGAAAGACACTGACAATTGTTAATGCAGTTCTATTGTTTAAAAGGAAGTAATCCATGAATTCTAAAGCAATTGTGGCTTTACAACTGATAATGGAATTTATATGTTTAAAGTAATGACTAAAGAATTCCACCCTGAAACCATATAATTGTATGAAATTTATTAGAATCATAAAACTATAATCTGATGATGTGTGTAGTTTTAGTCAGAATTAGAACAAGGACCTTTTGTTCCTTTTTAGTATGTAAGCAGGGTGCAAGTGTGAAACAAATGATAAGAGGATGATTACAGGACATTCATTACAAATGATTACAGGACATTCTGTCCCCACCTGTGGAGTGGAGAAACTGTTAGGCTTGCAGAAGATTATGAAACATGTTGCAGATTAAAGAAACAATTTATCTGTGTAGTGGAAAAACACTGACTGTCTGAGCAAGGCGTAGCTTAAGATTTGAACGTGTTTGTGTGTGTTATAAAGACTGTGTTTGCATTTTTGATTTCAGAACGTTCTCGTGAATAAAGAACCAACCTTTTGCATAAACTGAGTCTTTGCCTAATTATTATTAAACCCAGGGTCTTACAAACCTCGGGGTTTGGGCAAAGCTTAAATAATTATTTAGTTATCATTGGGATTGAAAATTCTCATGACAACATAAGTCATTTTTGTGAGAATGAAAAGGTAACCTTACTGAAGTAAGACTTTTCTCTGAATACTTCTAAATAAGGGCCATCATACACACGAAAGCTTTTACACAGATTATGACCATGATCATTAAAGTACACATATGAAGCTTTTATTCTCTATTCAAAGTTCAAACACAACGCTGTTTTAACTTTAAACATCAAACCGTTTTTTTGGAAGTGAATCAAATACAGGGGTAATTATGAATGTACAACAAAATTCTGAGAATCATGTTCTAACAGTTTATTTACATTCTGTAATCTAATACAACAGGCATTTAATAACCTCTCAGTTTAAGACAAATGTTTAAAGCGGCACTGTTGCTTTAAAATATCATCATTAGATTACATCAAAGAAAGATTTGTCTGGGAGTCAAACTACAATTTCTATACATGCATACCACTTAGTATGAAGCCATGAATTGGGCACTTAGTATAAAGGCGTGCATTCTAAGTGGTATGCTATTATGAACATTGGAACGTAGCTTTGGTTGGCTCCTTGACCCTATCTCTGGTTTTCCAAGCCAAAGTACTAAACTTGAAAATCACTTCTCTTCCTTTTTCTTCTTCTTTTTCTTCTTTCGATCATGAGGTCTCTCATCCGGCGAGCAGGAATCCCTGTGAATGTCCACACACATTCAATTCACCAAATATGTATACAGCCAAGGCATTCATCAACCACTAAATGTCTGCAACCAGCCTTGATGGTGACTTCCTACAATTAAACACTGTCAGATTTGAATGCATGAGACAATAATATTCAGTCAATCCACTACTCTCTGACTCACCTCTTTCTCTTCTTCTTGCGCTCCTTCTCTTGGCTGCGCCCCTGGCTCTGCTCTGGGCTGGGGTCTTTTCTGCGCTCTTCACTGAGGTGGCGTTTGTGGTGGGAGACGTGTCCATCCCTGGAGCTGACGTGAGATTGGCGGGACTCTATGGAGGCAGACCGCCTGTCCTCAGACCTTCTCCTGAGAGACAAACGGTTCAGGGGAGTCAGTTTTTATTTTTTAAATGCTCCTTAAATAAATATTACAGTACTAATTGGATTTTGTATGAGCCATCATGTAGGTAAGAAGACAATGGTTGGATTACCTGTGAGGGCCGTGTTTGGACTCTCTAACCTCTTCCTTCCTCTCCTCCTCTTTCCACTGACTGGACAGTTCAACAGAGTGGACATTAATCACCTCCCGAATCACCTGCAGGATTCATGAAAAACATATCCAGATATAACACACACACATCAAAGTAAAGTACATCCATTAACATTCTATTGAAACAGTCACACACCTCAGTGTAGGACTTCTTGGTGTTGTGGACGTTCTTGGCTCTGTAAGACTGCCGCCGTCTCTTGTAGTCCCTCATCTCAGCCATTAGCTCCAGGTGAGACTTGTGCTCGTTCTGATCGTTACCTAAAGAACAAAAATAAACACAACAGACTCACTGGAATGGATTTAGAGAAGCAATTCATAAGAAAAGTGGCGTAAACCACACTACTGATCTCAATAGTTAATGTTTATAGGCCTACCCTTTTTGAGCTTGGCCACCAAATCAACATAAAGGTCCTCATTGTTGGTTGCAACAGCTTGATCCTTCTGTTTGATGCCCTCTCTTGTCACGTGATCAAAAAGAGCCAATCGGTCTGCCACAGTAAGGTCACAGATAGCTCGCTTCTGGTTCTGAGGAACTTCTGAAGGGTCTGTGGAGTATTCACCTGCAGCACAATGAAAAGGGCTTTACACACACTCACATGCTACAAGAGTTTCACACAGAGTAGAGAGTCATGAGAAGTACTTAATTCAAAAGCTTTTAAGAACACATTGAGATGATCACTCACACCTTCAGTATGAATGGTTTAAAATAGAGTAAAGGCCTTTCCCCAACACGTACAGGGAAAACGTGTGTGTGTAATGCCGCCAACAGAGGCAGCATGTTTGAAAGGATATGGCATTAAAAGGATACTGCACGTAATCAGTAAGCCTGAACGAGGGAAGAACCTCCTGTAATTACTCACCCCTGTCACTGAAAACAAAACACAGAACACGTACAGATGACAAACTCAAAGAAACTATATCATAAAATAAAAAACCATAGCCACCATATTTAGCAGTGTTTATAATGAATTAATGCATGTTAATTGAGACCTTTTTAGACATGGGCAATGCACTGAAGACGTACGAGCTTGGTAAAAAATGATCTAAACATTGGTTGCTCTTTGGTGAAATGACCATTAATTGCTTCTCCAGAATAAAAGCATAAATATTTTGTGGGGCATGTCTACCACAGAGTCGAACTAATGCTGATGGCCATGAATACAAGCATAGGGTTTGATCAGTGACCTAACACTAATGTAAGGGTGTAAAGATCTTACTTTGGCTGTACAGTCCCTCTGTCCTAATTGGCGGTGCACTTGCTCTTGCTTGAATAATCACTTGTTGCTGTGTGTGTTTGTCTACAGGTGAGGCAAAACACAAAGAAAGATGTGAGACAAGCAGTGGGCTTCCCCAACCCAGAGTCAGTCCAGGGAATTTTGACTACTACATTAAGTTGAGATTCACTTTGCAGTGGAATAGTGTGACACTCACCCATTGTGAAGCTGGTAATGCTGGTATTCTCATAACACAGAGAGTGGTCATACATCTCAGCCTTGGGAAAGGAATTTTACTTTTTTTATAAAAGCTTTTAAGAACATAATAACAGATAAGGTTGTTGTACAATTAGAATGGAGAGTTTTTCCTGATCATTTGACCTCACCACTTTGGTCCGCTCTAGTTATAGGGTCCAGTTTTTCTAGGTCTGGCCCTATGGTCAGGAAAAACTCCTTACCCTAATGACAAGCTACGCCAGAAAGTGTTGATGGCTCAGTTGATATTTCAGTCGAGTATGTGTGTGAGTATGTGATACTGTATAGCTCTTTAACCTGTTCCTCATGGGAGTATCCAATCTGGCTGAGTTGGCAAGTGGCTTTGTGTCTCTCCATGCTCCTGCTTGGCACTCTGTGGTTCGGGTCATAGGGGCACACCTCCATCGGCTCCTGTGGAAGGTCATTTACAAGTTATAATCTCATCTCTACTTGTTGTAGCATGCATGTCATGTATACAGAGAAATGAATCGCCCATCATCTAGGGTTTTCCCATTTATTTGGAGGCCTCATATCTAGCTAGCTACACATACACAACAGATGGTGCACATTTTAAATATGGATATATGGATATTAGCTCAGGTAACGTTATGAAAACATTGATTATGGGGTGAACTAGTCCTATAAAGAACGCCGCGCTTTCAGGGTTAGGAGAACCACCCATCGTATCTGAGCAGTTGAATAAATATAGCTAACTAGCTTCCTGACCTACCTGAACTGAGCCGTTGTCCTGGTCCTGTCTCCATCCCAGGGTCTCGAACAGCTCATTCAGTTGTCTCTGGCAGTTCTCGGTGAACTCCGTCAACTCTTCCAAACTTCGCAGACGAGCCTGGTGATTTTCTGGTGAGTCGCACATGTCATAGTCAGGTAAAATCTAAATTGTGTTTACATTAAAAGGGGATTCCTTACATTTTACTCCAACCCATATTTGATATGGAGATTTTCGAACGTTGTTCAGCACCACTGTCGCATTTTAAAAGCGTAGGCAGTGTGGCGCATGTAGATGACGTAAGCCCGACTGAGGTGCATTCGTGGTAATTGAAGAATAAAAATAAATGTAACGTTTAGTTTTGAATTGTACACATTTGCCGCTAAAAGCTGAATTGCAGCATACGTAGGCCTACGTAAGTAAGTAAATCAAATAAAACATATGAGATGTAGTATACAATATTACAGTTAAACAGCTTCACAAAGTAAGGCATTGGGCTGTTGTAGTATCTGTCAGTCCGAATAGGGGGAAGGACTCGATGGGTAGATCTGACACTGACATGTCCTATCGTCTGAGGCAGCTAACGTTATTTGTTGCTGGGATTTTGCGAGCTTCTGGACAAAGGATCTGCAGTGGTGGGTGCGGTGGGACTCCAAGGACTGCAAGCCCAGGTCATTGCATGCAGAAGGTGTAGGTGGTGCCCATGATGATTTTGGTTGCATGTCGTTGGATCTTCTCAAGTTGGTTGTGTTGGTGGGCTGTGAGACCTGGGTGCCATACTGGAGCACTGGACGACAAAGCAGGTGTAGACTGTTAGAAGGTCTTGGAAGTTACATACACTACATCTTCATTAGAAGTTCAAATCAAGACAACAAGCAAAGGTTTTCTTATTTTATTGGGGAAATGTTTTTTTAAATTAATGTGACGTCACTTACATAACACTGACATATAAAAGGCCTTTAAATGGTATTTAAAATACATTTTAATATTTAAACTACATTTAAATACATTTAAAATACATTCAAACGACAAGGCTGACATTTAAAAACACAGAAAGTTCCCTTGCAAACAACTTTTGAAGGAATGCAGGTTTAGGTGGGGAAAAGCTGGTCATCGTGCAGCAATATGGTTTCCATCAAATAATTTGGATAGACTCCTGATCTAAAAAGAAAGACATACAAATATTATCTACTGCATAGCCCTACTTTGTTTATGTGCTTCAGCAATGTGTAAATAAACCATGACCTTGAATCATTTATCTACTTACATTACTTCAAGTGTCTCTGTGTCCTCAAAGGCTACTTCCTCCACTATTTCCACCTCGACTCCTACCATTATTGTCTTCCTCACTGGGAAACAGAAGTATTTGATTAGAGAAAAATACTACATAGCAGCCATACTGTATCACCATAGAGAATTACCCTCTTTCACATAAACAGACACATACTCTTACTTCCGAAATTGAAGAGAGGGGAACCAGCCCAACTGTGGCAACATCTTCCTGGTTCACTTGGTCCATGCACACAAACACAGCCATGGCCCTCTGTCCTGTGGCTCCCCCATTGACTGTCTAAACAATGATGGGATGATTCTTCTCCATCAGCCCCACCCAAGGAAGGCTGGTGTGGGGGGACATCCATCCACATTTCAGGGGCATCTAGCCCTGTGTCACTCTGGCGTTGGATGCTAACTACGTCTGTGTGGACAGGGCCAAAGGGACTCTCGGTACCAGCCCAGCCCCAGTGGTTCTGAACACAGTCTTGGATGAGGCCATGGCCATCTGAAGACACAGGGGACAGAGGAGAGAAGGAGAGAACCTAAGAACATTTGACAAAAAGCTATTCTGTTCATACCACTGATGATGTCTAAAGGGATTTGTGTGAATGGAGAAACCAAGCAAATGGCATTATGTCTATATGTTCGATGGCACTTTAATGAGCATACAAAGAAATGGGAATAGGGGAGATGAAGACTGAAACGTGGATAAAGAGATGCAATGAGAGGAGATAGAAGGCTGAGAGAGGAGGGTGAAGGGATGAGATGGAGGAGTGATAACAGTGAGGTGTGGTGAGAAGGGATGACGTAAGGTAGGATGGAAGGTTGGGTGCTGTTCTGTTGCAGTCTGTCGTTGTATCACGTGTTTGGTCCTGCTGTCTCTTTGGCCTGCCAATGGGCCTGCTGAGTTTGGGCAAGGCTCTTAGTCACAAGTCATCTGGCCACACTGGCAAGCACTGAGGGAGTGGTAGGTAAGCAAAACCAGAATAGCAGCATTGGGAAAATATAATGTTAATTGATACAAACCAGCATAAACCCTGTTTACCCCAAGACAACAAGGCATGCCACTTGAAAACAAACCTAAAACAGGAAAAACAGGGTTGAAACAGACAAGCAATGAAAGAGTCCCCTGTACTATTTTGCAATGAGCCTATAATATTCTCTCACAGTTACCTCATACACCTCACCCTTACTTGTAGTATAGCAACAGATTGCTGGATGCTCCCTGGTCCAAATTGCATGTTCTTCCTCTTTTCCTTCTTCCTCATCCTCCCATTGCCTCGGGGTTGCTGAGCCAAGTCTGCCCAGGTGCCCTTGGTGGCGTAGAGGCGCCCCGTTCGACCACAACCAGTTAGGGTTCTGTCCATACATCTCAGTCAGGGCTTCTACTGTATACCAAGGCAAAGAAGAATCACTTTGCGTGTTTGATTCCCTAGTTGATAATAGCAGGTCTATAGGCTAGAGATGAGCCAGATTTGTMCAAGGACTGGAGCTGCATGGGCTCCGCAGCAGTGCCCGATGATCCTGTCAGCCGCAGAACAGCTTTTCAGTGGAGACACGATTCAGCGTTTCCTGTCCAGAAAGGAAGTGCACCCTAATGGTTCTGAGACGAGAGTGTTTCTGATCTTGTGTAATGATGTAATGATGACTCTTGGTGGTCTTACTGTATTACAATACAACACAAATACAATACAACATTATTAGCCTGTGGGACAGTTAATGCTGTGCAGTATCATTAGGAACATTCCACTAATCTTTCATGCACACTCACACATAATATATACACAAAATACAATACACAATTGAATGGCTGGCTTGGTGAAAGTAATGTTTAGCACAATAGTAAGACACAGTAACAATTGAGACAACTCACAATTTGGCATCAAATTCACTTGTTTAAAAATGTGACAAAAATCTATATCAAATCAAATCAAGTTTATTTTATATAGCCCTTCGTACATCAGCTAATATCTCGAAGTGCTGTACAGAAACCCAGCCTAAAACCCCAAACAGCAAGCATTGCAGGTGTAGAAGCACGGCGGCTAGGAAAAACTCCCTAGGAAGAAACCTAGAGAGGAACCAGGCTATGAGGGGTGGCCAGTCCTCTTCTGGCTGTGCCGGGTGGAGATTATAACAGAACATGGCCAAGATGTTCAAATGTTCATAAATGACCAGCATGGTCAAATAATAATCAGGAGTAAATGTCAGTTGGCTTTTCATAGCCGATCATTAAGAGTATCTCTACCACTCCTGCGGTCTCTAGAGAGTTGAAAACAGCAGGTCTGGGACAGGTTAGCCAACGGTCCGGTGGACAGGTCAGGGTTCCATAGCCGCAGGCAGAACAGTTGAAACTGGAACAGCAGCAAGGCCAGGTGGACTGGGGACAGCAAGGAGTCGTCATGCCCGGTAGTCCTGACGCATGGTCCTAGGGCTCAGGTCCTCCGAGAGAGAGAAAGAAAGAGAGAAGGAGATAATTAGAGAGAGCATACTTAAATTCACACAGGACACCGGATAAGACAGGAGAAGTACTCCAGATATAACCAACTGACCCTAGCCCCCCCGACACATAAACTACTGCAGCATAAATACTGGAGGCTGAGACAGGAGGGGTCAGGAGACACTGTGGCCCCATCCGATGATACCCCCGGACAGGGCCAAACAGGAAGGATATAACCCCACCCACTTTGCCAAAGCACAGCCCCCAACACCACTAGAGGGATACCTTCAACCACCAACTTACCATCCTGAGACAAGGCCGAGTATAGCCCACAAAGATCTCCACCACAGCACAAACCAAGGGGCGGCCGCCTACCCAGACAGGAAGATCACGTCAATAACTCAACCCACTCAAGTGACGCACCCCTCCTAGGGACGGCATGAAAGAGCACCAGTAAGCCAGTGACTCAGCCCCTGTAATAGGGTTAGAGGCAGAGAATCCCAGTGGAGAGAGGGGAACCGCCAGGCAGAGACAGCAAGGGCGGTTCGTTGCTCCAGAGCCTTTCCGTTCACCTTCACACTCCTGGGCCAGACTACACTCAATCATATGACCTACTGAAGAGATAAGTCTTCAGTAAAGACTTAAAGGTTGAGACTGAGTCTGCGTCTCTCATTTGGGTAGGCAGACTATTCCATAAAAATTTAGATTTATAGGAGAAAGCCCTGCCTCCAGCTGTTTGCTTAGAAATTCTAGGGACAATTAGGAGACCTGCGTTTTGTGACCGTAGCGTACGTGTAGGTATGTACGGCAGGACCAACTCGGAAAGATAGGTAGGAGCAAGCCCATGTAACGCTTTATAGGTTAACAGTAAAACCTTGAAATCAGCCCTTGCCTTAACAGGAAGCCAGTGTAGGGAAGCTAGCACTGGAGTAATATGATCAAATTTCTTGGTTCTAGTCAGGATTCTAGCAGCCGTACTTAGCACTAACTGAAGTTTATTTAGTGCTTTATCCGGGTAGCCGGAAAGAAGAGCATTGCAGTAGTCTAACCTAGAAGTAACAAAAGCATGGATTCATTTTTCTGCATCATTTTTGGACAGAAAATTTCTGATTTTTGCAATGTTACGTAGATGGAAAAAAGCTGTCCTTGAAACAGTCTTGATATGTTCGTCAAAAGAGAGATCAGGGTCCAGAGTAACGCCGAGGTCCTTCACAGTTTTATTTGAGACGACTTTACAACCATCAAGATTAATTGTCAGATTTAACAGAAGATCTCTTTGTTTCTTGGGAGAAGATCTCTTTGTTTCTTGGGACCTAGAACAAACATCTCTGTTTTGTCCGAGTTTAAAAGTAGAACGTTTTCAGCCATCCACTTCTTTATGTCTGAAACACAGGCTTCTAGCGAGGGCAATTTTGGGGCTTCACCATGTTTCATTGAAATGTACAGCTGTGTGTCATCCGCATAGCAGTGAAAGTTAACATTATGTTTTCGAATGACATCCCCAAGAGGTAAAATATATAGTGAAAACAATAGTGGTCCTAAAACGGAACCTTGAGGAACACCGAAATGTACAGTTGATTTGTCAGAGGACAAACCATTCACAGAGACAAACTGATATCTTTCCGACAGATAAGATCTAAACCAGGCCAGAACTTGTCCGTGTAGACCAATTTGGGTTTCCARTCTCTCCAAAAGAATGTGGTGATCGATGGTATCAAAGGCAGCACTAAGGTCTAGTAGCACGAGGACAGATGCAGAGCCTCGGTCTGACGCCATTAAAAGGTCATTTACCAACTTCACAAGCGCAGTCTCAGTGCTATGATGGGGTCTAAAACCAGACTGAAGCATTTCGTATACATTGTTTGTCTTCAGGAAGGCAGTGAGTTGCTGCGCAACAGCTTTTTCTAAAATTTTTGAGAGGAATGGAAGATTCGATATAGGCCGATAGTTTTTTATATTTTCTGGGTCAAGGTTTGGCTTTTTCAAGAGAGGCTTTATTACTGCCACTTTTAGTGAGTTTGGTACACATCCGGTGGATAGAGAGCCGTTTATTATATGCAAATCTATTACTATAAGTACTACTACTATCCATAGTATTACTTTATTAGTCTGCGTTGCATTTATCTTCGTTGACAAGTATTATTGTCACATGATTGGCAGGCAG
This sequence comes from Salvelinus sp. IW2-2015, assembly GCF_002910315.2. Taxonomy (NCBI): domain Eukaryota; kingdom Metazoa; phylum Chordata; class Actinopteri; order Salmoniformes; family Salmonidae; genus Salvelinus; species Salvelinus sp. IW2-2015. The sequence goes on from NC_036845.1 coordinate 10,604,069, forward strand.
CTGGTCACATGTTAATGCAAGGCCAATCAGGGACTAGTGCGTTGAGGTGATGGGCGTGAAGGAAACATAAAAGCAGGACATCCGACACTCCCCTTGTGTGTCAAGAAGGGCAAGTCAGGGAAGTGGTTATTTTATTGCCAGTTGGTATCACAGTGTTATTCTTTTCATTCATAGAAATGAGTTATCCTGGATATGGTGCTCCCGCAGGCGGATACCCAGGAGGGGTAAGATCTTACAGACTAGTGTCTTCTACACAAATATGAAAATAAATGGCTATCGGCAGGACCGTTTAGTTGTCCGGAAGTAGAACTGCAAATCGACATATCCTACATAATATAACAAGCGTATATTGCACAGTGTTTTCCGAATACAGTAGAGTATTTGTTGTATCTAATACAATTTGTAGGCCTGCCTGCCAACGAATCTCTACCATTGGCAAGCCGTAACAGAGCTTTTATGCTTTATGCGCTTTAGCCTCCAGGGAGGCCTGTTCCCGAAGTGAAGAGGATTGTTGGATACAACCGAGACATTCTTACAATGTAACAATCTGCGCTGATCAAAAGATAACATTAAGTGCAAATGTTAGCTCTACTATGATGGATTATAGGGCCTATACTTTGTATAAAAAGTTCAGTAGCGTATAGGTCTATAGAAGTACTGGTTTTGAATTAACTCAGTTCACCCAACCCTGGGAGTGGTCAGGTTCACATAGCTGGGACTCACTGTCCTGGTGTTGTTGGCCAAAGTACAGTTTGACACTCTTGCTGATTGGAATAAATAATCTATATGAAATCATTCTCAGCACCTTACACTGATTTGAGGCATCATTGTGTTCTATAGACTGGTTAAGTGGTTCAGAGAGTCATTGGGATGTTCAACTTTGGTCACTTTCATGGCACTTGACCTATGTTGTCACTAACTGTTTCATAGTAACCTTATGGTGTTTACTGTTTCTCTCTCTCTATAAATCATTGTCTGTCTGTCTTGCAGTATGGAGGTGCCCCTGCTGGTGGCCACCCTCCTGGTGGCCCTGGCTTTGGAGGATACCCTGGTCAGCAGCAAGACCCTCTCTATGGATATTTTGCTGCTGTTGCAGGCCAGGTAATAAGACATACAGCTTGACATATTGAGCTATCTGCTAGCTTCAACAGTCAAAACAGCTTACTGTCGTCTAAAAATGTATAGCATTGTTTCGGTCTCAATAAGTATTTTTTTTCCCCTCTATCTTTTGACATTGGAAGGATGGGCACATATCAGCAGAAGAGCTCCAGCAATGCCTCACACAGGCTAACTTCTCTGGTGGCTACAAACGTAAGAGTGACACCATGTACAAGACCGACGGGAACCGCAAACTCCCAGGCACTTTTCAATGCAGTATTTTGTTTTATTCTATTCTTTACACTGTATGGAGAGATGACTGTGGTTTGATTAACTGTTATCTTATCTCCGACAGCTTTTAACCTGGAGACCTGCAGACTGATGATCAACATGCTGGATGTATCCTTGACTAACCAGTCAGTACACACACAGGTTTTTAAAATACTATGGTCCCACTAGCTACCAGTACAATAATATGAGATGAAATATGCGTAATTGACTGTTTTGTGCATTGAGAGTTTGCAGAAAGTCCTCTCACATTGTATGACTGTTCCATGGATTTTTCTTGATTGGGAAAAAACAACTTGATATATCAGGACAACAAAATCTAATTATTGAAATTATTCAGGAAACTTTTAGCCGTCTATATTCATGTTTGAGGTAAGGTTGTGAGGTCACTGCTGTTCCTGTTCCTTGACTGAAGCGACCCCTCAGAGAGACATGTCATGTACTATGGGCTTCAACGAGTTCAAGGAGCTGTCGACCGTGCTCAATGGCTGGAAGCAGCACTTCATGTCCATTGACCGTGACCAGAGTGGGACCGTGGACCCCCAGGAGATGCACCAGGCAGTTACTTCCATGGGTACGTACAAGCACAAAGGGTGTATTCGTTTATGTGTATACACAATAAGTGATGACCGAAAGTCAATATGAGAGCGAAATGTTCATTTGACATGTTCATTTGACATGTATGTTTGTGTGTTACAGGCTACAGACTGAGCCCACAAGCCATGAACGGCATCATCAAGAGATTCAGTTCTCAGGGGAAGATCACCTTTGATGACTACGTAGCTTGTTGTGTGAAACTCAGAACCCTGACTGGTGAGTGAACAGTTTTGATCACTTTTCCATTATCAGTATGACTATTGTATGTGTGGTTGTTTAGTAATAGTTTCTCTGTATGTTTGCTACAGATGTGTTCCGAAAGCGGGACCAAGCTGGACAGGGAATGGCCACATTTCCATACGATGATGTAAGTCTTTCAAATCTCTTACAAAAAAAAATTCAGATCCTCTTCCTTGTTGTAAGCACTTACTGTAAATGGCCCCTTATATGTAAAGTATTATAATCACTCTTTCTCTCTCTCAGTTCATCCAGTGCACGATGAGCACATGAAGAGACAGAGCAGAAAAAAAATCTGAGGGACTACCTCTTAACTCCAAAATATTTACAATTTAGCATGTGTAAAAATTTATTCTGACATGTATTTTTGATACTCACAAATCACTTGCTTTTTTGATTGCTTTTATACAAACATGACTAAACACCTAATTGTCACATTCCACATGAATGGTTTTGAAATAGGAAGTTAGTATAAAATTGTAACATTACCTTGGGAAACTGGAATATTAGCCAACTTTAACCACTAGGTGTGCCTATAAACCCGTGTCACCACTGCATGTTCTGTATGTTATGTCACTGTTGAATGTCTAATATTCATCAAGATATCCCTAAATATAGCTGGGAGTAATCTTGTCTGTGAAAGTGAGTAATAAACACGACCATATATGTGGAATACACCTCTGATAAGTTTTCTTCGTAGGTCTTGGTGACAGTTCAATAAAATCTAGTGAGCATTATCAGTATTTCACACTAGGTCCACATGCACTCTCCATGGGATAACCAGAGTACTAGAACAAGGTATGAATCAAGAAAATAATTGATATGACTTATGAGTGATTTTATGGTTTCTAAAATGTCAACATCACTCACTTCTGACCATCACTCTTGTCCACTTGGAGAGAGACTGAGGCAATGACTTGAGCAGGCAGAACCTCCAATCTGTCGTTTCCTGGAGGTCCAGTCTGCCCACTCCTCACATCCAAAGTGGAAAGACTGGGTCCTCCATTGAGCTAGATGTAAAGACCATTTTTGTTCTTTACAGGAGAAATTGCAGACCAAGATGTAGCGCTTTTCCTAAACCTGTACTGTGAAATTATACAACCTGTCTTCAAGCCACTAGACAAGTTTGGGATCTGGTATGGGGTCAGAAGGTACATTTGTGGAAAATCAGCAGATTTCTAGTACAGGTCCTTAACTCAAACGCAATGGGTCCCTACATTGGGAAAGTCAGTTATCAAGGTCAGACCCATCTCTGCTACATCTGTCAGTCTGGACCATCAGGTCAGAGATTGTCATAATGTTGGAAATGCGCTGGACTGGGCCGCAAAGCAAAATATTTTACTGAAGAAGCCATGTACAGCCTAGGTGAAGGTCACACCTTCCAATGTCCAGTGACCTACGCGGGCATGGTAAGAAGAGGTCCAGCCTCTAATCGAAGGCTTGAGAAAGTGAGCCCGCAGCATTAGACCCAGCACCATAGACTGTCAGTAAGACTACAACAAGCCCGGGAGAGAGTCGAGATGGCATAAGAAAGAAATGGAACTAGTAAGGTCGTCCAGAGCGCTGAAGTAGATGTCACCCACCAGTCTTCCAACTTCATCCCAAGCGACGGTGAAGAAGAGTGACAGCAGTGAGAGCGAGGCCGAAAGAGAACATAAGAGACGATACTGATGAAAGTGCAGTGAATACCCTGCCCCTCTTCCCCTCCATCCCTACCTCCCAATGATGGCCCTTAATGTGAAATGTCTAGAAAACAAATATGATAAATTATTTGAAGTTTGAAATATGTGAACTGAAAATTATATAACTGACATTGACTTGTTGGAAATTATGAAGTCAAGAATAACAGGATAAAAAAAATAAAAAAAATTGTAAGTATTTAGATAAACACTAAATAATAGATAGGCCTACACGGAAATATTTAAATTACACTGAACAAAACTATAAACGCAACATGCAACAATTTCAAAGATTTTACTGAGTTACAGTTCATGTAAGGAAATCATTAGGCCCTAATCTATGGATTTCACATGACTGGGAATACAGATATGCATCTGTTGGTCACAGATACCTTCAAAAGAAGGTAGGGGCATGGACCAGAACCTGTGAGTTTCTGGTGTGCAGCGCAGCACATCTCCTTCGCATACAGTTGATCAGTCTGTTGATTGTGGAATATTGTTCCGCTCTTCTTGGATGGCTGTGCGAAGTTCCTGGATATCGGCAGAAACCGGAACACGCTGTTGTACACGTAGATCCAGAACATCCCAAACACGTTCAATGGGTAACATGTCTGGTGAGTATGCAGACCATTGGAAAGAATTTGACATTTTCAGCTTCCAAGGATGATCAAATCAAATGTTATTGGTCACATACACATATTTAGCAGACGTTATTGCGGGTGTAACGAAATGCTTGTGTTACTAGCTACAACAGTGCATTAGTATCTAACAATTCACAATAATACAAACAAATGTAAAATGATGGAATTAAGAAATATATAAATACTAGGATGAGCAATGTCTGAGTGGCATTGACTAAAATACAGTAGAATACAGTATATGAAATGAGTTCAACAGTATTTAAACATTATTAAAGTGACCAGTGATTCCATGTCTATGTAGTACTGTAGGGCAGCAGCCTCTTAAGGTGCAGGGTTGAGTAACCGGGTGGTAGCCGGCTAGTCATGGCTATTTAACAGTGTGATGGCCTTGAGATACTGTAGAAGCTGTTTTTCAGTCTCTTGGTCCCAGCTTTGATGCACCTGTACTGACCTCGCCTTCTGGATGATAACGGGGTGAACAGGTAGTGGCTCGAGTGGTTGATGTCCTTGATGATCTTCTTGGTCTTCCTGTTACATCGGTGCTGTAGGTGTCCTGCAGGGCAGGCAGTGTCCCCGGTGATGCGTTGGACATACCCAGTGGCGACCAGTCATTTAGATTTTTTGGGGCTTGCCTGTTTTAAATGTTATTTTGGCATTAGTATGTGTCACATATCAGTTTGCAAACAATTCAAAATATATATAAATCATTGAGTTAATAAAGCTGCATACAAACACGGGCCTCTTTTTTGTTTTCTTGAGTAAGGCAGCTCCAAAATACAGGTGTTTCAGCCCAGCTCAGTGCTCTCTGTGGTGGTGGGGCAAGCCAGTAGAAAATTCGGAGCTTTGCGCCGTGATTGGATCAGTGTTCTGTCACTCATGAGGAAACTATGCCACCGCATAGTCTAAGGGGAGACCACGAAAATTCTAGCCCTTTGGGTATTGATATAGAGATACATTAGAATTGCCCATCCAAGAAGGCTCAAGGTCATTGGCCACAGAGAAAATGACGTCAAATCTCGTTATATGTATAGTAGCTTTGATTGGACTGATCATGTCAACATCATACTTTCAAAATCTTAGCTAGAAGTCATCATCATGAATCAAGTCGACAATCTACTGGCAAATCCTTTTCAATCCTTGTCATATGAAGATAAAACGAATCGGTGCTTATCGGCCATTGGATATAAACACTACACAACAAGTTGTAAATTGCAAATTCAACATTGAGTGGTTTGGAAGGAAGTGAGCACAACAAGATGAGTCCAAAAATGTATTGTATGCTGCTGCATAAATTATGTAATATGCCAGGGAGATATGCATACTGTAGCTAAGAAAGTAATACTAATGTTGTGTATGTTGTCTATGTTGTGTAGTAAGCTGTTAGTAGCCCATGTGCCTCGCGCTAATAATTTGATCCCTTTTCCCCTCTTTTGCCTACTGTTCTGACTTGGTGGTGCACGTGCACATGTAGCCTATAGCCTGTTTTAGAGAAATGTAATCATCGAATATTGTAAGAGCTTTCATTGTCTGCTTATATGGCCCCGTTATTTATCCTACGGTTCTGACTTGGTGTACAGGGAGAATACAGTAAGAACAGCCCATGTTCTGAATTCTATCGCTGTACATTTCAAAAGTACTGAACAAATAGTTATATTGACAACATCCGTCCTAGTTCGCTCATTAATGTCTCAATTGAAATTACGGATTGTCCTTCCCTTATGTCATAGTTTGTACTTCTCAATTGTCAGTAGAAACCACAATTTTTTAACAAGTCTGCCATATCAGCTATGTTTTTTAAAAAGGCAGTAAATGAGGCTGAATGAACTGTTTTGCTGCCAGACAAGGCTCCGCTGAAAGCCAGGTGTAGCAGTGGTAAGGTGTTAGGACTGCTTTTGGGACAGCTTTATGTAGGTCCTAACAGCTTGTGGGCACCGTTTGTCACCGTTATAGTACAATTAATCTATTGTTTAGTGTTGTGTAGTGCCTTTGCTGGCATGCATACATTTATTTATATATTTTTTTGCCCCACCAAAATGTATATGCTAAAATCGCCACTGGGTAGACCGTACCATCCTCTGGAGAGCCCTGTGGTTGCGGCAGTGCAGTTGTCGTACAAGGCGGTGATACAGTCCGACAGGATGCTCTCAATTGTACATCTATAAAAGTTTGTGAGGGTCTTAGAGGCCAAGCCGAATTTCTTCAGCCTCCTGAAGTTGAAGAGGCGCTGTTGCGTCTTCTTCACCACACTGTCTTCTCCACTGCCGTCCCATCGATGTGAATAGGGGCGTGCTCTCTCTGTTGTCTCCTGAAGTTCACGATCAGCTCCTTCCTTTTGTTGAGGGAGAGGTTATTTTCCTGGCACCACTCCGCTAGGACCCTCACCTCCTCCCTGTAGGCTGTCTCGTCATTGTTGTAATCAGGCCGAATACTATTGTGTCGTCTGCAAACTTGATGATTGAGTTAGAGGCGTGCGTTGCCATGGAGTCATGGTTGAACAGGGAGTACAGGAGGGGGCTGAGCACCCCTGTGTTGAGGATAAGCGTAGTGGAGGTGTTGTTTCCTACCTTCACCACCTGGGGGCGGCCTATCAGGAATTCCAGGACACAGTTGCACAGGGCGGGGTTCAGACCCTGGGCCCCAAGTTTAATGATGAGCTTGGAGGGTACTATGGTGTTGAAGGTTGAGCTGTAGTCAATGAACAGCAATCGTGCATAGGTATTCCTCTTGTCCAGATGGGATAGGGCAGTGTGTAGGGCAATGGCAATTGCATCATCTGTGGATCTATTGGGGCAGTATGCAAATTACAGTGGGTCTAGGGTGTCAGATAAGATGGAAGTGATATGATCCTTAAATAGCCTCTCAAAGCACTTCATGATGACAGAAGTGAGTGCTACGGGGCGATAGTCATTTAGTTCAGTTACCTTTGCTTTCTTGAGTACAGGAACTCTGGTGAACATCTTGACGCAAGTGGAGACCGCAAACTGGGATAGGGAGAGATTGAATATGTCCGTAACAACTCCAGCCAGCTGGTCTGCGCATGCTCTGAGAAGTGGCTAAGAATACCGTCTGAGCCAGTAGCCTTGCGAGGGTCAACACGCTTAAATGTCTTACTCAAGTCGGCCACGGAGAACGAGAGCCCACAGTCCTTGGGAGCGGACCGCGTCGGTGGCACTGTGTTATACTCAAAGCTGGCGAAGAAGGTGTTTAGCTTGTGTACAAATCCTTGCGACATTGGGTAGTGCATTATGCTGAAACATGAGGTGATGGTGGTGGATGAATGGCACGACAATGGACCTCAGGATCTCATCATGGTATCTCTGTGCATTCAAATTGCCATTGATAAAATGCAATTGTGTTCATTGTCCATTGCTTATACCTGCCCATACCATAACCCCACCTCGCTCTGTTCACAACGTTGACATCAGCAAAACGCTTACCCATACAACGCCATACATGTGGTCTGCGGTTGTGAGCTACGTTGAATGTACTGCCAAATTCTCTAAGAAGACGTTGGAGGCGGCTTATGGTAGAGAAATTAGCATTCAATTCTCTGGCAACCGCTCTGGTGGACATTCCTGCAGTCGGCATGTCAATTGCACGCTCCCTCAACTTGGGACATCTGTGGTATTGTTTTATGTGACAAAACTGCACAGTTGCCTTTTATTGTCCCAAGCACAAAGTGCACCTTTGTAATGATCATGTCGTTTAATCAGCTTCTTGATATGCCACACTTGTCAGGTGGATGGATTATCTTGGCAAAGGAGAAATGCTCACTAACAGGGATTTAAACACATTTGTGCACAACATTTGAGAGAAAAGCTTTTTGTGTGTATGGAACATTTCAGGGATATTTTATTTCAGCTCATGAAACATGGGACGAACACTTTACATGTTGCATTTATATTTTTGTTCATTATATATCTTAATCTGAATTTTAAAAGAAATACAGCTACATTTGAAAAAATCTAATTTATATGAATTGGAAAATGAAATAGGCTGGATGGAGGATTCTTGACTTTTCAATTCCTTATAATCATTCTCTATCGTTTTGTATTATGAACTGTAAATGTGATGTAATGTATTGTATGTTTGTTAATCACCTCTTTTTGATCCGAAACAACTAGCAAAATGTAATCAACAATATGAAATATGGAATAAAGATGTTATATTTTTTAAACAAAAATAAAAAAATAAGCAACAAAACAAGAGATGATTCAAAACAAATGTCTGTAACTCATGAAAGAGAACAGGAACAGAGAGATGTCGTTTTTAAAGCAGATTGCATAATAAGGAGGACTGGCAGTGGTCAGGCCCCTTAGCAACCCCCTAGCAACCTATCAGTGGCCTGGTCACTGAGGTCACTGAGATTTGAGTGGCAGGTTGGAGGATGGGTAGAGTGAGCTGCATGAAGTGATTCAACTGAATTTCACAGGAATCCATAACACAAACACAGTTCTAACAGTGTAATGCACATAATGATTGCTTGCCTTGTGTTAATAGTACATTGCAAGTTATCCTTTTGTTACTGTTTGTGTGTTTTTGTGGTTTTGATTCCTTGATTCAAGTTATTCTCCAGATATTACAAAACACACGAAAAGCTGGTACTCAATGTCCTAGGAGACACAATCATAATCAGTTCCTGATGTGGAGTTTCGCATAAATAAAGGTCTGGACTCAAAACAGTGAAAACACACCCACTTGAATATTCTACAGCAAAGCAGTGCACCCCAGAAATACATCATAGGTCGGCTCTCCAAACCATTTTGGATTAATTTGATCAGCATTTAGGAAACTTTGAGGTTAGTTACTACTGTCGTTGTTATTACAGCACAGGGTCATGGAGACTTGGGTCCTGTTGGTCTTCAGATTGTTGCTCTTTGTGCAGACTGGACACAGCAAGCAGTCCTGCCAGCCAGTGACCGTGGACTTTTGTCAAGATGTTGGTTACAACACGACCATCAATCCAACCCACCAAACCAGGGACTACAACCTGAGGCAGCTTCGTCAGATCGTGAATACGGGCTGCTCTCCAGAGGTCACAGTTTTCCTATGTGGCGTTGTTTCACCTGAGTGTGTGTTGGATGACAAGATTCCACCCTGCAGTTGGCTCTGTGAGAGGGTGAAGAATGAATGTGAGCCTTTTCTGAGAGAGAAGGGTCTAAACTGGCCAGAGAAGATCAGATGTGAGGCTTACCCCAAACAATCCTGTGCCAACGTAAGTAGCCTTAGGAGGTGTTCATCTTATCATTATAGGGACAGATCTGATTCAGGACTGCTGTATGCCTGTAGGCTGTCCTGCTTAGATTAGCAGGAAGTTGATTTTTGAAGTATAATTCTGGTTCTATAACTGAAAACCTTCCCAGATGTTGTGTCATTCCTCGCCATAATGCATATAGCATATGACAAAATGATGTTCATTGCTTTCAGGGCCAAGAGAGTATCCCTGCACCAAACCCTGCAGGAACCTGTGAGCCAATCATCATCCCTCTCTGCAAGGACCTGCCCTACAAGGACACTGTCATGCCCAACCTATTAAACCACTCCACACAGGAGGTCGCTGGTTTAGAATTGAATCAGTTTTACCCTCTGGTAAAGATGCAGTGTTCTCCTCACCTTCAGGCCTTCCTGTGCTCCGTCTACACTCCAGAGTGTGTTTCAGGGAAAGCCCGCCCACCCTGCAGAGCTCTGTGTGAGCTAGCCAGAAAGGACTGTGAGGTGCTAATGAACAGGTTTGGTTTTCAGTGGCCCAGTCAGTTGGAGTGTGACACCCTCACAACGGAATCTTGTGAACATGTAAGTCACTTTCCAGCATGTACACTACATGACCAAAAGTATGTGGACACCTGCTCGTTTAGTATCTCATTCCAAAATCGTGGGCATTAATATGGAGTTGGTCCACCCTTTGCTGCTATAACAGCCTCCACTCTTCTGGGAAGGTTTTCCACTAGATGCTGGAACATTGTTACAGGGACTTGCTTCCATTCAGCCACAAGAGCATTAGTGAGGTCGGGCACTGACGTTGGGCGATTAGGCCCTGCTCGCAGTCGACGTTCCAATTCATCCCAAAGGTGTTCATTAGGGTTGAGGTCAGGGCTCTGTGCAGGCCAGTCAAGTTCTTCCACACTAATCTCGACAAACCATTTCTGTATGGACTTCGCTTTGTGCACAGGGGCATTGTCATGTTGTTGTCATAAAGTTGGAAGCACAGAATTGTCTAGAATTTTTTAATTTCACCTATATTTAACCAGGTAGGCTAGTTGAGAACAAGTTCTCATTTACAACTAATTATATTCTGTAGCGTTAAGATTTCCGTTCACTAAGGGGCCTAGCCCAAACCATGAAAAACAGCCCCAGACCATTATTCCTCCTCCACCAAACTTTACAGTTGGCACTATGTATTGGAGCAGGTAGCATTCTCCTGGTATCCGCCAAACACAGATTCGTCTGTTGGACTGCCAGATTGTGAAGCGTGATTCATCACTCCACAGACGAGTTTCCACTGCTCCAGAGTCATGGCAGCAAGCTTTTCACCACTCCAGCCGACGCTTGGCATTGCGCATGCTGATCTTAGGCTTGTGTGCGGCCATGCAAACCCATTTCATGAAGCCCCGAATAAACAGTTATTGTGCTGACGTTGCACTTCAGCACTCAGAGTCCCGTTCTTTGAGGACAGATGATTTTTACGTGCTTCAAGCTTCAGCACTTGGAGACCCATTCTGTGAGCTTGTGTGGACTACCACTTTGTGGCTGAGCCTTTGTTGCTGCTTCTAGAAGTTTCCACTTCACAATAACAGCACTTGCAGTTGACTGGGGCAGCTCTAGCAGGGCAGAAATTTGACGAACTGACTTGTTGGAAAGGTAGCATCCTATGACGGTGACACGTTGAAGGTCACTGAGCTCTTCAGTAAGGCCATTCTACTGCCAATGTTTGTCTATGAAGATGGCATGGCTGTGTGCTCAATTTTATACACTTGTCAGCAATTGGTGTATCTGAAATAGCTAAATCCACTATTTTGAAGGGGTGTCCACATACTTTTGTATACATAGTGTATCAACTTACAGATTCAATACCAGGCTCCAACCAGCACACCACTACACTGCATCGTTATTTAAACAACTATGATCAGGGCAGGCAAAGGTTAGGAAAATGTGTTTCAGTTTCCTTTGCCTGCTTACAGTTGGTCAAAGTCACATGATGCACACCAGATGATAAATTAGATGTTTCAAAAGGGTAAAGTGCCCCTTTAAACATAAATTGTCAACATCAAAATGTTTGGCGAGGGAAGGAAAGAAAGGAAACATCAATCAGTTTTGCCTGGTGAAATAAAGGTAAACATCCTTGAATAATAATTATTGCTGATTGGTGAATATGAAGTATTTTGTTGTTTCCTTTTCAGTTTGGCGTGACCAGTGCTCCGTCCCCTGAGGGCCCCTGCCAGCCAATCACCATGCCACTGTGCCAGGGCATCTCCTACAACCTGACGGCCATGCCAAATCTGCTGGGGCACAAAAAACAGGCGGAGGCGGCCGTTAAAATGGCTCAATTGGAGTATGTATTGAAATTGACTTGTTCTGTGGATATCCGCTTCTTTCTGTGTTCTGTCTACGCTCCCCAGTGTGTGGAAGGGGAGGTGCAGCGCCCTTGCAGATCCCTTTGTGAGAGAGCCACACTGGGGTGTGACAGTGTGTTGAATACGTTTGGGATGTCCTGGCCTGATGATCTGAGCTGTGAATCCTTTCCAGAGGAGTCATGCGTGAGAGTAGGTACCGATACTCTTGTCATTTTTTAACCCTTATTAAGTCACCACTTTTAATAAATCAGTAGTTTCTCCAAGTTGTTTAATTCAGTAATACATTGGAAAAAGTACATGGGCCAGTAGTGACTGCAACAATGATTTGGCTTTCATTATTTTGCTACAGGGTGCATGTTAGCGGTATTGTCACCTTAACCAAAAAAAGGTTACAAAAGCTAATTTCAGTACTGTTTGAGATGTGTACAAAACAATTTACTCTAAAACATTGTCTACTTCTTTTCACAGGGGGACAGTAATCCCGAGGTGTGTTTAAAATATTTTTCTCAGACGACTGAAGAGTAAATATTTATATGTAGCAAGCGAATGATACCTATAATGTGTTTAATGAGGAATGTATGAAGTGAAGTGGGACTAGGTGGATAGGTGGCAAGTGGAATTTGGAGAATATTACTGTTATCCTATCAAATGCTTGTGTGTTTTGGTCTCCACAGCAACTCACGGCTGAGGAACTCCTGGTCAAGCTGAATGAACTTGGTCACTCTGTTCGGGACCAATGTTAGTTGTGGTTTCTTGAATTTAAAGCATTATATATGATGTATGTGTGTATTTAATTTATACATGTATATTCTTGTCTACTTCAATTGTAGCACTAAGTCTTCAAACTGCCCACATATTGTTGGCTCTAGAAGATGTATCCTTCACCTGTTTCTGTTTTTAGTTCACTTTTATATGAGTTTATTAATTAATATTTCTTCCCCCGAAACCCTTTTTTTGTGCTTCCTGACAATACTTTGTATTTATTTACTACTTTCTGAGCTATATTGTGGATCCACTGAGGCCCCAGTAGGCTCCTTGGTTGACAATGGTTTCAATACTGTATCAGCCATCAATCCTTTCTCCTTAACCAGCACCTTTCAGAAAGACAAATCAGGCAAACTGGATGTGAAAGAATTCCACAACCTAAAGCACTATGTGTCTGTTACCAAAAGAGAGTACTCAGAGTCCTATGAGTGGCAGAACCCAGGGTTCGTCACAGAATACCAGATGAAGAATGCGCTTGATGTCCGTGGTTAGTCATGTATCACGGTTATGATCAAAGGATGTATTTACAGTGGCAAGAAAAAGTATGTGAACCCTTTGGAAATACCTGGATTTCTGCATAAATTGGTCATCAAATTTGATCTGATCTTCGTCTAAGTCACAACAATAGACAAACACAGTCTGCTTAAACTAATAACACACAAACAATTATACGTCTTCATGTCTTTATTGAACACACCATATAAGCATTCACAGTGCAGGTTGGGAAAAGTATGTGAACCCTTGGATTTAATAACTGGTTGACCCTCCTTTGGCAACAATAACCTCAACCAAACGTTTTCTGTAGTTGCAGATCAGACCTGCACAACGGTCAGGAAGAATGTTGAACCATTCCTCTTTACAAAACTGTTTTAGTTCAGCAATATTCTTTGGATGTCTGGTGTGAACCGCTCTCTTGAGGTCATATCACAGCATTTCAATCGGGTTAAGGTCAGGACTCTGACTGTGCCACTCCAGAAGGCGTATTTTCTTCTGTTGAAGCCATTGTTGTTGATTTACTTCTGTGTTTTGGGTCGTTGACCTGTTGCATCACCCAACTTCTGTTGAGCTTCAATTGGCGGACAGATAGCCTAACATTCTCCTGCAAAATGTCTTGATAAACTTGGGAATTCATTTTTCCGTTGGTGATAGCAAATTGTCCAGGCCCTGAGGCAGCAAAGCAGCCCCAAACCATGATGCTCCCTCCACCATACTTTACAGTTGTGATGAGGTTTTGATGTTGGTGTGCTGTGCCTTTTTCTTTCCAGTGTTGTGTTCCTTCCAAACAACTCAATTATAGTTTCATCTGTCCACAGAATATTTTGCCAGTAGCACTGTGGGACATCCCGGTGCACTTTTGCAAACTTCAGACGTGCAGCAATGTTTTTTTTGGACAGCAGTGGCTTCTTCCGTGGTGTCCTCCCATGAACACCATTCTTGTTTAGGGTTTATTCTTAATCTTAAGTCTGCTGAGATCTCTTTTGTTCGAGGCATGGTTCACATCAGGCAATGCTTCTTGTGAAGAGCAAACTCAAATTTTGTGAGTGTTTTTTTATAGTTTTTTATAGCTGCAAGGTAGCTCTAACCAACATCTCCAATCTTGTCTCATTGATTGGACTCCAGGTTAGCTGACTCCTGACTCCAATTAGCTTTTGGAGAAGTCATTAGCCTAGGGGTTCACATACTTTTTCCAACCTACACCGTGAATGTTTAAATTATGTATTCAATATAGACAAGAAAAATCCAATAATTTGTGTGTTATTAGTTTAAGATCACTATGTTTGTCTATTGTTGTGACTTAGATGAAGATCAGATCAAATTTGATGACCAATCTATGCAGAAATCCAGGTAATTCCAAAGGGTTCACATACTTTTTCTTGCCACTGTATGTTTTGTTGATTTTCTCTTAATTTACGACACAATGATTTGGTTTTGATTGTGAACATCCTGACCTGATAGTGAAACTGAACTCTTGGTAGAGTATATTTGCAGATAAAAAAAGTAAATTATAAAAATCCTCTGTCATATAGATCTCAGTTTGGACGATGAAACGTTCAAAACACTATGGGACCGGTACAGCTCTGGTGGAGGGATCAAATACGATGACTTTATGGCCATTCTCACAAGGCTCAAGATCCTGAAGGGTAACTCTTTACTCACTATATAACAAATTCCTGACTTTCCAATCAATCTACTACATCTAAATATATATACAGTGGGAGAACAAGTATTTGATACACTGCCGATTTTGCAGGTTTTCCTACTTACAAAGCATGTAGAGGTCTAATTTTTATCATAGGTATACTTCAACTGTGAGAGACGGAATCTAAAACAAAAATCGAGAAAATCACATTGTATGATTTTTAAGTAATTCATTAGCATTTTATTGCATGACATAAGTATTTGATACATCAGAAAAGCAGAACTTAATATTTGGTACAGAAACCTTTGTTTGGCAAATTACAGAGATCATACGTTCCGTATAGTTCTTGACAGGTTGCACACACTGCAGCAGGATTTTGGCCCACTCCTCCATACAGACCTTCTCCAGATCCTTCAGGTTTCGGGGCTGTCGCTGGCAATACAGACTTTCAGCTCCCTCCAAATATTTTTCTATTGGGTTCAGGTCTGGAGACTGGCTAGGCCACTCAGGACCTTGAGATGCTTCTTACGCGAGCCACTCCTTAGTTGCCCTGGCTGTGTGTTTCGGGTCGTTTCATGCTGGAAGACCCACTCACCCATCTTCAATGGGAAGGAGGTTGTTGGCCAAGATCTCGCGATACATGGCCCCATCCATCCTCCCTCAATACGGTGCAGTCGTCCTGTCCCCTTTGCAGAAAAGCATCCCCAAAGAATGATGTTTCCACCTCCTGCTTCACGGTTGGGATGGTGTTCTTGGGGTTGTACTCATCCTTCTTCTTCCTCCAAACACGGCGAGTGGAGTTTAGACCAAAAAGCTCTATTTTTGTCTCATCAGACCACATGACTTCCTCCTCTGGATCATCCAGATGGTCATTGGCAAACTTCAGACGGGCCTGGACATGCGCTGGCTTGAGCAGGGGGACCTTGCGTGCGCTGCAGGATTTTAATCCATGACGGCGTAGTGTGTTACTAATGCTTTCTTTGAGACTGTGGTCCCAACTCTCTTCAGGTCATTGACCAGGTCCTGCCGTGTAGTTCAGGCTGATCCCTCACCTTCCTCATGATCATTGATGCCCCACGACGGTGAGATCTTGCATGGAGCCCCAGACCGAGGGTGATTGACCGTCATCTTGAACTTCTTCAATTTTCTATAATTGCGCCAACAGTTGTTTGCCTTCTCACAAAGCTGCTTGCCTATTGTCCTGTAGCCCATCCCAGCCTTGTGCAGGTCTACAATTTTATCCCTGATTCCTTACACAGCTCATCTGGTCTTGCCATTGTGGAGAGGTTGGAGTCTGTTTGATTGAGTGTGTGGACAGGTGTCTTTTATACAGGTAACGAGTTCAAACAGGTGCAGTTAATACAGGTAATGAGTGGAGAACAGGAGGGCTTCTTAAGAAAAACTAACAGGTCTGTGAGACCCGGAATTCTTACTGGTTGGTAGGTGATCAAATACTTATGTCATAGGCAATAAAATGCAATATTAATTTACTTAAATATCATACAATGTGATTTTCTGGAATTTTGTTTTAGATTCCGTCTCTGACAGTTGAAGTGTACCTATGATAAAAATTACAGACCCTCTACAATGCTTTGTAAGTAGGAAAACCTGCAAAAATCCGGAGTGTATCAAATACTGTTTCTCCCCCACTGTTATATATATATATATATATATATATATATATATATATAGTCACATATTGTACACCAAATAGGTGCATTAAAATGTGTTGTTTTACAATGTTTACAATGTATATGTTACAATGTTTTACAATCTACATTGTTGCATAGTGCCTTGAGAACAAGTGCTTTATGAATACAATGTATTATTATTATGATCAGTGTTGCAATGATCTATAAACAAATAGAACACAGTGAGATTTGTATATCTGTTTTGTTCTCCTGCTCCAGCTCGCTTTAAATCCCGACTCATTTCACCCTGTGATGCTGCAACAGACTGTGAGGTAGCCAGTTTCTCCTTCAGTCAGGTGAGTTTGCTCTGGCAGAGTTATCAAGCTTTGAAGCTTTGTCTTTAGCCACAGTGATTACGTCTATCTCTACCTAAAGAAGAACAGAATATGAATAAGTAATCACCACTGAGAAGCTTTTTTTGTGGAAGATGATACTCATGTCAAGTGTTTCTCCTCCTGCTCCAGTTGATCCAAGTAACCATTATGTAAGCCGGCGGCAGCTGTCCAGTCACCAGCAAGAGTTCAATTGACCTGGAATGCAATGCAATGCAGTAACCTGTTATGGACCAAAAAAACAATATTCTGCTGCTTTTTAGTACATGCCTGTCAAAAATGATTGTCATAGTGCTGTACAATTTGTGACTGATGTCCACCTTAATATGATGGCTGTTTCCTCCTGGTCTGTTTGAATCTCTTTCTGTACATTTTCTTGCTACATTGTTTATAACACATTTACACACATATTTTTTGGGACTCAGTATTCTATCGTGTTTTTCAGTTATACGACAAGACTAGAGACTTTATTCTCCATATCGTCATTTTTTCATTAAACTTTTATCTCATGTTTATTTTGTCTGTATACTGTCATTCTGCTTTTAGCTGCAAAGTTGTACAAGACAGACTAACTAATAGTAATAAAACCTTTATAAATATATGCCCTGGCGGATATTCGTGTGTGTGTGTGTGTGTGTGTGTGCGTGCGTGCGTGCGTGTGTGTGTGTAAAATTCTGAATCACCTATAGAGGCCCAATTATAACACGATTTTGCCAACCTATCCTCTCATCTTTTCAGTAAACAGTAGCTACTATCCTCCATCATACCACTTCACCAGTATAATGTATCCAGTTGTTTTCCTGTTGATAGAGAGTAGCATGTTATTTATCATTCAGATCACCTCCCTCAATACACTTCACAATATCCCCTTTTCTTAAGTAATTATGTTTATTATGTTCATGAATAGCCATTAATTTACTCAAAGACTCATATATTTAAATGCAAACGAGAAGCTAGATAGTGTTTAGTACTATTGGAATCTGTGTTGTGTTGAGGATTCGAGTGGTGTCATCTGTTAATAGCAGACTGGCTGATAGCCAATGGACTTTCTATTTCAAGGGAGGGATTTGAAAAAAAGTCACAGGCACAGGACTCACTTCCCGAATAACTGAGAGTAGTGATAATGTGGCAATAATATTGAAAGTCGAGTTCAACTTTTGGACCAAATTCACTGCATTATCCTCCCTATGGAAGTGCATACCTCTGTTTTAACTTTCTTTCAAGCTCCTCATCCACCAACATCTCTCATGGCCGCACACGATAATGACATAAGACTTCTGATAACAACGCAACACATTTGGGGTGATAATGGGCCACAACATTGTGAAGTGCTATAAAAAATGGTAGATAAGTACAGTGAGCTCCAAAAGTATTGGGACAGTGACACATGTTTTGTTGTGCAGACTGTCAGCTTTAATTTGAGGGTATTTCGATCCATATCGGGATATAACAGCACTTTTTGTACATAGTCCCCCCATTTTATTGTAGCAAAAGTATTGGGACAAATTCCCTTTTGTCCCATATTCATAGCACACAACGTCTACATCAAGCTTGTGACTCTACAAATTTGTTGGATGCATTTGCTGTTTGTTTTGGTTGTGTTTCAGATTATTTTGTGTCCAATAGAAATGAATTGTAAATAACGTATCATGTCATTTTTTGTCACTTTTATTGTAAATAAGCAGTGGTGGAAAAAGTAACCAATTGTCATACTTGAGTGAAAGTAAAATGACTTGAGTAAAAGTGAAAATCACCCAGAAAAATACTACTTTAGTAAAAGTCTAAAAGTATTTGGTTTTAAATATACTTAAGTATCAAAAGTAAAAGTACAAGTATAAATAGTATTTCAAATTCCTTATATTAAGCAAAGCAGACATACACATTTTCTAGTTATTTACAGATAGCCAGGGGCACACTCCAACACTCAGACATAATTTACAAACTAAGCATGTGTTTAGTGAGTCTGCCAGATCAGAGGCAGTAGTTATGACCAGGGATAGTCTCTTGATAAGTGTCGGAATTAGATCATATTCCTGCCCTGCTAATAAGCATTCAACATGTAACAAACACTTTTGGGTGTCAGGGAAAACGTATGGAGTAAAAAGTACATAATTTTCTTTAGGAATGTAGTGAAGTAAAAGTAAAAGTTGTCAAAAATATAAATAGTAAAGTGAAGTACAGATACCCCAAAAAACTACTTAAGTAGTACTTTTACTTAAGTACTTTACACCACTGTAAATAAGAGCAGAATATGTTTCTAAACACTTCTACATTAATGTGGCTGGTACCATGATTACGGATAATTCTGAATGAATTGTGAATAATGATGAGTGAGAAAGTTACAGATGCACAAATATCATACCCCCCACCCTGATAACGACTTCCTCTTCCTCATCACTGCTGTCATCAATGATGATAATTTGTCTTAAGACCTGAGGAATACAAATTAGACAAAAAAATCACGACAGTCATGACAGTCCTATTCCCTGGTGGACAGACTACGTAAACATAAAGTCTGACCAAATTACACAAGATTTTGGTTCTGGGTTAACTGAGATTATGACAGTCCACAAAACACCTTTAATCAGTTCTGTATTGTTTACACCTAAGTAAATCCATGATATAATTGTCAACATAGAGTACATCAAAATAACAGTCACCAGGACGGTTCAACCTAGGCCAAGATTTATAACGCGAAGGGATTATTTTATCGATGGACACGTTACGGAATTCAAAACCAGATGTAGGCTATTGGGCTCCTGAGTGGCTCAGGAGTCTAAGGTCTAAGGCATTGCATCTCAATGCAAGAGGCGTCACTACAGTCCCTGGTTCAAATCCAGGGTGTATCACATCTGGCCGTGATTGGGAGTCCCATAGGATGGCGTACAATTGGCCCAGCGCCGTCTGGGTTTGGCCGGGGTAGGCTGTCATTGTAGATAAGAATTTGTTCTTAACTGACTTGCCTAGTTAAATAGAAGTTAAATAAAATACTAAATATCTCAACAGTCCTCTCTGAAGGTAGATATGTCAATGAAGGTAGTTCTGTCATTGGAGTGACTTCTATCATTGTTGCCAATGATTATGTAACTGATGGATTCCATGATGATGGTTTTGTGACATCATAACACATGCTGTTACAGGCATATGACTACATTCCATTTGAAAAGGATATGGTTACAGGGCTAATTTTGGCTGATACATTTCCCACTGTTGCTATGCCACCTGTACCTGCACCATTTGAAAAAGAGCACTGAAGTGTATGAATGCACTCAGTTACTACCAAAATATGCGTATGGGTTTGTCCACTGAGCAGTGCCACGAGACACATTTCCCCTGCATCTGACATTGACCGCATGAAAAATAGAAAGAATCTGCCAGGCTATGCGTGCCTTGTTGAACTTTTTAAAAGCACCGATCCAGCCTGTAGGTCTACTGAGAACCACTCCGTCTCAGAGGACACCGACAAAGCCCTAGCATTCACTGATCACCCACAGACAGCTAAACAGTACTGTTCTAAAATCACAAGCTTTTTTTATTTTGTTTACAATGGCACCGCCTGCAGGCCAATTAGAGAACCTCTCTCAAGTGTCATTCAATTGAACCAATCAAATCAAACCAAATCAAATTTTATTAGTCACATGCGCCGAATACAACAAGTGTAGATCTTACAGTGAAATGCTTACTTACAAGCCCCTAACCGACAGTGCAGTTTTAAAAAATATGGATAAGAATAAGAGATAAAAGTAACAAGTAATTAAAGAGGAGCAGTAAAAAATATCAAATCAAATCAAATCAAATTCAAATCAAATTTTATTAGTCACATACACATGGTTAGCAGATGTTAATGCGAGTGTAGCGAAATGCTTGTGCTTCTAGTGCGGGGACAAATGCATAATAACCAACAAGTAATCTAACCTAACAATTCCACAACTACTACCTTATACACACACAGTGTAAAGGGATAAAGAATATGTACATAAAGATATATGAATGAGTGGTGGTACAGAACGGCATAGGCAAGATGCAGTAGATGGTATAGAGTACGGTATATACATATGAGATGAGTACTGTAGGGTATGTAAAATAAAGTGGCATAGTTTAAAGTGGCTAGTGGTACATGTATTACATAAAGATGGCAAGATGCAGTAGATGATATAGAGTACAGTATATACATATGAGATGGGTAATGTAGGGTATGTAAACATTAAATTAAGTGGCATTGTTTAAAAGTGGCTAGTGGTACATTTTTACATAATTTCCATCAATTCCCATTTTTAAAGTGGCTGGAGTTGAGTCAGTATGTTGGCAGCGGCCGCTAAATGTTAGTGGTGGCTGTTTAACAGTCTGATGGCCTTGAGATAAAAGCTGTTTTTCAGTCTCTCGGTCCCTGCTTTGATGCACCTGTACTGACCTCGCCTTCTGGATGATAGCGGGGTGAACAGGCAGTGGCTTGGGTGTTGTTGTCCTTGATGATCTTTATGGCCTTCCTGTGACATCGGGTGGTGTAGGTGTCCTGGAGGGCAGGTAGTTTGCCCCCGGTGATGCGTTCTGCAGACCTCACCACCCTCTGGAGAGCCTTACGGTTGTGGGCGGAGCAGTTGCCGTACCAGGCGGTGATACAGCCCGACAGGATGCTCTCGATTGTGCATCTGTATACAGGGCGGTGCCGGTACAGAGTCAATGTGCAGGGGCACCGGTTAGTTGAGGTAGCATGTACATGTAGGTAGAGTTAATTAAAGTGACTATGCATAGATGACAACAGAGAGTGGTGTGGAGAGGGGGGGGGAAATGTGAATAGTCTGGGTAGCCATTTGACTAGATGTTCAGGAGTCTTATGGCTTGGGGGTAGAAGCTGTTTAGAAACCTCTTGGACCTAGACTTGGCGCTCCGGTACCGCCTGCTGTGTGGTAGCAGAGATAACAGTCTCTGACTAGGGTGGCTGGAGTCTTTGACAATTTTCAGGTCCTTCCTCTGACACCGCCTGGTATATATGTCCTGGATGGCAGGAAGCTTGGCCCCAGTGATGTACTGGGCCGTTCGCACTACCCCTGTAGTGCCTTGCGGTCGGAGGCCGAGCAGTTGCCATACCAGGCAGTGATGCAACCAGTCAGGATGCTCTCGATGGTGCAGCTGTAGAACCTTTTGAGGATCTGAGGACCCATGCCAAATCTGTTCAGTCTCCTGAGGGGGAATAGGCTTTGTCGTGTCCGCTTCATGACTGTCATGGTGTGCTTGGACCATGATAGTTTGTTGGTGATGTGGACACCAAGGAACTTGAAGCTCTCAACCTGCTCCACTGCAGACCCGTCGATGAGAATGGTGGCGTTCTCTGTCCTCTTTTTCCTGTAGTCCACAATCATCTCCTTTGTCTTGATTACGTTGAGGGAGAGGTTGTTGTCCTTGCACCACACAGTCAGGTCTCTGACCTCCCTATAGGCTGTCTCGTTGTCGTCGGTGATCAGGCCTACAACTGTTGTGTCATCGGCAAATTGAATGATGGTGTTGGAGTCGTGCAGTCATGAGTGAACAGGGAGTACAGGAGGGGGCTGAGCACGCACCCCTGAGGGCCCTCTGTGTTGAGGATCAACGTGGCGGATGTGTTGTTACCTACCCTTATCACCTGGGGGCGGCCCGGCAGGAAGTCCAGGATCCAGTTGCAGAGGGAGGTGTTTAGTCCCAGGGTCCTTAGCTTATTGATGAGCTTTGAGGGCACTATGGTGTTGAACGCTGAGTTGTAGTCAATGAATAGCATTCTCACGTTGGTATTCCTTTTGTCCAGGTGGGAAAGGGCAGTGTGGAGTGCAATAGTGACTGCATCATCTGTGGATCTGTTGGGGCAGTATGCAAATTGGATCTAATTGGGTCTAGGGTTTCACCCTCAGAATTTAGAACACGTCATAAGCATAGCCACAGGAAGTAGGGGTGCTGCTGCACCCCCTGAAAAAGCAGAATTTAATAATAATTTTTATTCACAAAAGTAGTGCACTGGGCCTTTGCTAGTCCTCTATTAGCAGACCGAGATAGCCATTTGTAATCTGGGCAAAAATGTTTTTCAAGCACCTAATCTCTGAAATGATCAATTAGCTCAGTTGGTCAGGTGTGGTGCCGAGTTGGAACAAAATCCGGCAGTACCTGCAGCACTCCAGGAACAGGGTTGCCTACCCCTGTCATAGAGGTTAACGTGGCTAGAGGTTTCTTCAGTTTCCAGAGACCCAGGCGGTGGTCTCAAAAAAGGCCTCAGAATCCGTTAGGGATTCTAGGTTGAAGTAACCACCATCATGCCATAGGTTCTCACGTTCCTCCTGCTGCTGCTCCTCTACTTTAACATCATAGTGCCCGTTGGCACTGCACTGTTGGAGCAAGAAACACAAGCATTTCTCTGCACCTGCGATAACACCTGCAAACCTGTGTATGCAACCAATAAACTTAGATTTGAGTAGTCATCAAGCAGCCATCTTGGAGAATGAAGTAGAATTCCTGAGTTAATATAAGCTGTATCATGCATAGAATACTAATGAAAAAGAGCACCAACTTCCACTTAGTGACTCCCAAATACAGTAAATCAAATAGAAAACATCTCACTTGTCCTTCAATTGAGCCAATCATAGAAGACAGTTCACACACACATGAAACCACAAGGCTTTTAATCAAAAACGCATTTTGTCAGGAATTAAGATGTATATATTTATATGTAAATAGATAATGCTCATATACACAGAGATAAACATATGTGCTAGAGTCATTGCAATATTCATACACATTTAGGTGTGTATGTCCTTTCATCTATTCTCCAAAACCAAAACGATAAATGCAATGGCTGTATCACTACTTAAAATGGACGACCTTTCGAGGCCTTTCAATGCCACCAAAATCTGAATGAGCAGACATGATCAAAGGAAATAACGTGTGTGTGTGTACCGGTTTGTATGCTGAAATCAGAGAAGCCTCTGGAATATAAAGCATTGTTAGCTTGTTTAACATGGCATAACATGTTAGTTTGTTCGATGTTCATTGATTTATTCAAGACTTCCCCCACACTGCAGCACTTTTTACAGTCTGGTAGTTGGCAGTATGGGAGGTTGTTGCTGGGGGGGGGGGGCGGGGGTGTCTCCCTCCCTGATTTAGTTTGCGGGTTGGGGGGGTCCCTCTGGGATGAGGGAGGTGAAGAAGGTGCTGATGAAGGACCAGGCGGCGGCCAGGAAGCCGTGGTGGCGGGGGGCAGCGGGAGCTGCCGGGTCCTCTGGGCCTTCCTCTCCACTGTCGCCCTCCTCATCCTCCAGCCCTTCATCCATGATCCGCTCCTGAGATGGAGAGAAACAGGACGAGAAAACGAGAGAATAAGAGAAGGACCATCGGTTTAAAAAGCAGAGATGGAGAAAGAATGTGGCAGAGAGAAAGGAGCAGCTTGGACACAGACAGAAAAACAACCACACAGACAAAGACAGATCAGACAGAAAAACATAACCACACAGACAGGGATGGAGTCCATCTTAAACAAGGAGCACCCACCATCTCCTGGATGTCCTGGTGTCCCTCTGCCTCGTCCTGATGAGCTAACCCCGCTCCTCCTCCGGGGTTC
The DNA here is from genome assembly GCF_002910315.2 of Salvelinus sp. IW2-2015. Lineage (NCBI taxonomy): Eukaryota > Metazoa > Chordata > Actinopteri > Salmoniformes > Salmonidae > Salvelinus > Salvelinus sp. IW2-2015. The sequence continues at coordinate 10,628,687 of NC_036845.1, forward strand.
TGCACCTCTGGCCTAAAGGGGAACCAACCAGCCCTGTGCCTAGTTAACACCACAAAATTAGTATCTCACACACAGATACAGTGGGCTCCAAAATTACTGTCACCCCTGACTGGCAATGCACAAACAATACTTAAACAAATATAAACAATATAATTATAGAGATAAACTCAAAATACCAACATGTGAGAAATACTGTACTTTATTAATGTTTTAATGGAACTAACCAAAATCATACAATTATTTAATACAAATACATTTCATCAAAATCAAGGTTTCATAATTATTGGCACTCCTCATTTAGTACTTAGTGCATCCACCTCTGGCAAGGATAACAGCATGGTCTTTTCCTGTAATGTTGACACGGTTAAGGAACACATTTGGAGGGATTTTGAACCATTCCTCTACGCAGATCCTTTCAAGATCCTTCACATTCTTGGGTTTGCACTTATCAACTTCCCTCTTCAACTAAGCCCACAGGTTTTCGATTGGATTGAGGTCCGGCGACTGAGATGGCCATGGCAGAACATTGATTTTGCTGTCACAGAAGCATTTCTGTGTGGATCTTGAGGTATGTTTTGGTCATTGTCTTGTTGGAAAGTCCACCTACGGCCAAGTCCAAGCCTTCTGGCAGAGGCAACCAGAATGTCAGCCAAAATTGCCTGATTCTTGGTGGAATTCATTATGCCATCAATCTTAACCTCTGGACCTCTGGAATTAAAACAGCCCCAAAACATCACTGACCCACCACCATATTTCAACGTGAGTATGAGGTGCCTCTCCTTGTATGCATCTCTGTTCCGACACCAAACATGCCAATGCTGTATCTGACCAAAACCTTAAATGTCGGTCTCATCTGACCAGAGCACCTTCTTCCAGTCATAATTTAAATGACATTTGGCTCCAAGCACTTGCGTCTGTGTCTTGGGGTCAGAAAGGGCTTTCTTATGACAACCCTTCCAAAGAGCCTGTGGTTGTGGAGGTGGCGTCTGATGGTACTTTTTGAAACCTGGTGACCCCAAGACACCACCAAGGCCTGCAATTCTTTCACAGTGATTCTTGGGGATTTTGTTGGTTCTCTCACCATCCTCCTCCCTATCCTGGGGGGCAAAATGCTTTTGCGTCCTCTACCCGTGAGGTTTTCAACTGTTCCATATCTTTTGAATTGTTTAATAATTGCCCTGACCGTGCTCAGTGGTATATTCAATTGTTTGTGGATCTTCTTGTAGCCATTAACAGACTCAAAGCTTATCACTATGCTAAGGATCCTGGGACTAAACACCTTCCTCTGCAACTGGATCCTGGACTTCCTGACGGGCCGCCCCCAGGTGGTGAGGGTAGGTAGCAACACATCCGCCACTCTGATCCTCAACACTGGAGCCCCTCAGGGGTGCGTGCTCAGTCCCCTCCTGTACTCCCTGTTCACACACGACTGCGTGGCCAAGCATGACTCCAACACCATCAATAACTTTGCAGACGACACAACAGTGGTAGGCCTGATCACCGACAACGACGAGACAGCCTCACTGTAAGGTTGTATTCAGCGCACGTGACAAATACATTTACATTACATTTAAGTCATTTAGCAGACGCTCTTATCCAGAGCGACTTACAAATTGGTGCATTCACCTTATGATATCCAGTGGAACAACCACTTTACAATAGTGCAACCGCGGTTCTCCCGCGCCGCCATCTTGCTCAGCATTGTGTATTTCTACTCCTCCTTTGGCCGCTTCGTCATGGTGATAGGCGCCATGCTGCTCGTCTTTTGTGAGTTCTCGTCTGTACACTATCAGTTTGACATTAGAATGGATACTTTTGAAGGACCCTGTTTACTTTGTACAGTGGGCTCCAAAATGACTGGCAACCCTGACTGGCAATGCACAAACAATACTTGAAAAAAATATAACAATATAATTATAGAGAAACTCAAAAAACCAACATGTGAGAAATACTGTACTTTATTAATGTTTCAATGGAACCCACCAAAATCATTTATTGATTTAATAAAATAAAAAAAATGGCTCCCTAAAGATGATTGTAAATAACATCTACCAAAATTAAACCAGGAATTAAATTCCACTTATCTAAGTCTTAAGGACTATATTGAGCCATTACATCACTTCCTGTTTCACTCGGGTGTAAAAATGAGGTAACACGCATGCAATATCCCTTTGTCATCCAACACTATGAAGAAAACAAAAGAACTGGCAGTTCAAAAGAGACAGATGGTCGTAGACCTTCATAAAGCAAATCAACGTTTATTTAACTCATCCAGAACGCCGCAGCCCGTCTGGTGTTCAACTTTCCCAAGTTCTCTCACGTCACCCCGCTCTCGCTCTCTCCACTGGCTTCCAGTTGAAGCTCGCATCCGCTCAAGACCATGGTGCTTGCCTACGGAGCTGTGAGGGGAACGGCAACCTCCGTACCTTCAGGCTCTGATCAGGCCCTACACCCAAACAGGGCACTGCGTTCATCCACCTCTGGCCTGCTCGCCTCCTACCTCTGAGGAGTACAGTTCCCGCTCAGCCCAGTCAAAACTGTTCGCTGCTCTGGCACCCAATGGTGGAACAAACTCCCTCACGACGCCAGGTCAGCGGAGTCAATCACCACCTTCCGGAGACCCCACCTCTTTAAGGAATACCTAGGATAGGATAAAGTAATCCTTCTAACCCCCCCCCCCTTTAAAAGAGTTAGATGCACTATGTAAAGTGGTTTTTCCACTGGATATCATAAGGTGAATGCACCAATTTGTAAGTCGCTCTGGATAGAGCGTCTGCTAAATGACTTAAATGTAATGTAAATGTATTTGTCAGTGCGCTGAATACAACCTTACAGTGAGGCTGTCTCGTCGTTGTCGGTGATCAGGCCTACCACTGTTGTGTCGTCTGCAAAGTTATTGATGGTGTTGGAGTCATGCTTGGCCACGCAGTCGTGTGTGAACAGGAGTACAGGAGGGGACTGAGCACGCACCCTGAGGGGCTCAGTGTTGAGGATCAGAGTGGCGGATGTGTTGCTACCTACCCTCACCACCTGGGGCGGCCCGTCAGGAAGTCCAGGATCCAGTTGCAGAGGAAGGTGTTTAGTCCAGGATCCTTAGCATAGTGATAAGCTTTGAGTCTGTTAATGGCTACAAGAAGATCCACAAACAATTGATATAAACACTGAGCACGGTCAGGGCAATTATTAAACAATTCAAAAGATATGGAACAGTTGAAAACCTCAGGGTAGAGGACGCAAAAGCATTTTGCCCCCAGGATAGGGGAGGAGGATGGTGAGAAAACCAACAAAATCCCCAAGAATCACTGTGAAAGAATGCAGGCCTTGGTGGTGTCTTGGGGTCACCAGGTTTCAAAAAGTACCATCAGACGCCACCTCCACAACCACAGGCTCTTTGGAAGGGTTGTCATAAGAAAGCCCTTTCTGACCCAAGACACAGAGCAAGTGCTTGGAGCCAAATGTCATTTAAATTATGACTGGAAGAAGGTGCTCTGGTCAGATGAGACCGACATTTAAGGTTTTGGTCAGATACAAATTGGCATGTTTGGTGTCGGAACAGAGATGCATACAAGGAGAGGCACCTCATACTCACGTTGAAATATGGTGGTGGGTCAGTGATGTTTTGGGGCTGTTTTAATTCCAGAGGTCCAGAGGTTAAGATGATGCATAATGAATTCCACCAAGAATCAGGCAATTTTGGCTGACATTCTGGTTGCCTC
>NC_036845.1:10632427-10742439 GCF_002910315.2 Salvelinus sp. IW2-2015
GTGTGACGGGGTAGGAACCAACTGACATTACACATAGTGGCATAACACATTTAACAAACTAAACTTTGAAATATGTTATACAAGGTAAAGTAAAAACCCAAGCTTGTCTGTGCATCAATACCGGTGTGTGTGTGTATATAGTAAAATACTCTATACGGTTTATGATTGGTGTATGTCTTGTCACTCAGAGTTCAGACAGTGCTGGCTCCACCCCCCAAGCCACAACACCAAATCAGGACGGTCAGTCCGCTGCCTCCTCAGTAGCAGGAAGTTATGATGGACTAAGGCATCGTGGAGGCTTCCCCCAATTTAACCCTCAAAATCCTACCTCTACTGGGATAATGCAATGGTAAGCACTGTTCTTGTGTATTGGGATCAATTCTACTTCAGTTTTACCTAGTCAGGAAAATAAGTGATATTCAATTTCGATTTTTTTTTTAAATGGTGGGGAAAATGAAGAAAATATTGTGTGCGCATGATTTTTGATTGCATGTGTGACTGTTTTTCCTCCATAGGCCAGATGGGACGCAGGTCCCGATACAGGGGGTATGGCTGCAGGTGTGGCCCCCCCACCCATGTACATGCCCATGCAGGTCCTCTGGTGGCAGCAGATGTATGCACGCCACTACTACATGCAATAGTAAGTCAGCAGTCGTCTGCACTTAGAGCCCAATCATAACAACCCATAAGACCACAGACTTCTCTACGTTGGAATGAGTTATATTCACTGGCTTCTATCCGCTAATACTATTATGTCTTTTTTCTCTCCATCTTCCAGTCAAGCAGCAGTGGCAGCCTCACAGCCCCCCTCCACCAAGTCCACCCACTCCCCCAACCCGCACAGCCCAATGAAGCTCCACCTCCCCTGGGGCCTAACCCCGCCCCTAACCCCATCCAAGAGGACAGGCGGCCAATCCTAATATCCGATGAATGCCCAGGGCGGGGCCGTGCTAAATGAGGACGAACTGAACCGTGATTGGCTGGACTGGATGTAACGCGGTCTCCCGCGCCGCCATCTTGCTCAGCATTGTGTATTTCTACTCCTCCTTTGGCCGCTCGTCATGGTGATAGGCGCCATGCTGCTCGTCTTTTGTGAGTTCTTCGTCTGTACACTATCAGTTTGACATTAGAATGATACTTTTGAAGGACCCTGTTTACTTTGTACAGTGGGCTCCAAAATGACTGGCAACCCTGACTGGCAATGCACAAACAATACTTGAAAAAATATAAACAATTAATTATAGAGAAACTCAAAAAACCAACATGTGAGAAATACTGTACTTTATTAATGTTTCAATGGAACCCACCAAAATCATTTATTGATTTAATTAAATAAAAAAATGGCTCCCTTAAAGATGATTGTAAATAACATCTACCAAAATTAAACCAGGAATTAAATTCCACTTATCTAAGTCTTAAGGAACTATATTGAGCCATTACATCACTTCCTGTTTCACTCGGGTGTAAAAATGAGTAACACGCATGCAATATCCCTTTGTCATCCAACACTATGAAGAAAACAAAAGAACTGGCAGTTCAAAAGAGACAGATGGTCGTAGACCTTCATTAAGCAAATCAACGTTTATTAACTCATCCAGAACGCCGCAGCCCGTCTGGTGTTCAACTTTCCCAAGTTCTCTCACGTCACCCGCTCTCCGCTCTCTCCACTGGCTTCCAGTTGAAGCTCGCATCCGCTACAGACATGGTGCTTGCCTACGGAGCTGTGAGGGGAACGGCACCTCCGTACCTTCAGGCTCTGATCAGGCCCTACACCCAAACAAGGGCACTGCGTTCATCCACCTCTGGCCTGCTCGCCTCCCTACCTCTGAGGAAGTACAGTCCCGCTCAGCCCATCAAAACTGTTCGCTGCTCTGGCACCCCAATGGTGGAACAAACTCCCTCACGACGCCAGGTCAGCGGAGTCAATCACCACCTTCCGGAGACACCAAACCCCACCTCTTTAAGGATACTAGGATAGGATAAAGTAATCCTTCTAACCCCCCCCCCCTTAAAAGAGTTAGAGTACATCCAGTCCAGCCAATCACGGTTCAGTTCGTCCTCATTTAGCACGGCCCCGCCCTGGGCATTCATCTGGATATTAGGATTGGCCGGCCTGTCCTCTTGGATAGGGTTAGGGGCGGGGTTAGGCCCCAGGGGAGGCGGAGCTTCATTTGGCTGTGCGGGTTGGGGGGAGTGGGTGGGACTGGGGGAGTAGGGAGGGGTGGAGGGGGGCTGTGAGGCCGCAACTGCTGCTTGACTGGAAGAGGGAGAGATTGGGGAAGAGAAAGAAAGACAGAAATATGTATTAGCGGATAGAAGCTAGTGAATTTAACTCATTCCAACGTAGAGAAGTCTGTGGTCCTTATGGGTTGTTATGATTGGGCTCTAAGTGCAGACGACTCTGACTTACTATTGCATGTAGTAGTGGCGTGCATACATCTGCTGCCACCAGAGGACCTGCATGGGCATGTACATGGGGTGGGGGGGCACACCTGCAGCCATACCCCCCTGTATCGGGACCTGCGTCCCATCTGGCCTATGGAGGAAAAACAGTCACACATGCAATCAAAAATCATGCGCACACAATATTTTCTTCATTTTCCCCACCATTTAAAAAAAAATCGAAATTGAATATCACTTATTTTCCTGACTAGGTAAAACTGAAGTAGAATTGATCCCAATACACAAGAACAGTGCTTACCATTGCATTATACCAGTAGAGGTAGGATTTTGAGGGTTAAATTGGGGGAAGCCTCCACGATGCCTTAGTCCATCATAACTTCCTGCTACTGAGGAGGCAGCGGACTGACCGTCCTGATTTGGTGTTGTGGCTTGGGGGGTGGAGCCAGCACTGTCTGAACTCTGAGTGACAAGACATACACCAATCATAAACCGTATAGAGTATTTTACTATATACACACACACACCGGTATTGATGCACAGACAAGCTTGGGTTTTTACTTTACCTTGTATAACAGTATTTCAAAGTTTAGTTTGTTAAATGTGTTATGCCACTATGTGTAATGTCAGTTGGTTCCTACCCCGTCACAACCTCTCCCTCGCTTTTTCATTCACTGTGTCAATCACTGGATTCAAAGTGCCCACTATATTCCAACTTTTGGTTGAAGTTTCATTGAATGTCCAAAGCCCTATTAAAAACCCTTAGAATATACGTGTTGCCACCCCAGGGTCATGCACTATTAATAAAGCATATTTAGAACTTGTAATGTTAAAAAAACTAAAATACCGTAAGAAATTTGAAAAATATTGTGATATTTGTCATGTCGACCAGCCCTACCGTAAAGACACCAAACAGATATGTTCCAAGTCACCGAGTAGAAATGTAACGTATAGACCACACCCCACTCTCCATTCCAAATGACAGAACATTCTGTTATGTGTTCTAGACATTTCATTTCTATCAGATTGAATTGTTGAGCTCCACAGAATGACTCCACACCATTAGACGTACCCCAGAGCTGGAGCTGGGGTCAGAGGTCACAGAGCTGGGGGTGGAGCAGTGGGGCGTGGGCGAGGCTGGTGGGCTACGGGAGGCACACACCAGGTGCATCATGTGATAACCCTCCTGCTGTAGGCGGAAATAGAGGGTTGGATGTGGGAGAAAAGGAGAAGGGCGTAATTAATCATTTGATTCTGTTTTGGTGATTGGTGTGAGTGAGAGAGCGAGCGAGCGCAAGGAGGGGTAATTTCAGGGAACAGGCTAGAATTCAGGGACAAAGCCAACCTCAATGTTGCTTACTACATTAGATCAGCTATTGTTATACCGTCACAGTCTCTTCTGCCTCACGCTCACCCTCTCTCACAAACACAAGGGGGTGGGCCCTATGTAATAAAGGCTCAGCAGTCGGTTGTCTGTTATGTTGAGTGAGGTTTCTGTGACATTGCATACCAATTCTAACATTTCAGATACAGTTTTAGTCCACCATACTCCAAACTTCGACCATATGCCACAGCAGAAAAACAGAGACAAGGTCGAGGGTGGTCTTTACCTTCCTGAGGACATCCCTCAGCTGCAGGTGGTCCTGGAGGAGATGGCCCGAGTATACCAGCCGCTGATCCTTGGATGACTAAGACAACACAACTGTCATTCTGAGAAAGCCTATGTTGCAGAATTCGCTACTAGATCATTTAAAAATCACATTGTTTGGGTTGATAAACCCTAATGCAAAAAGTATGGAAATGTTACATGCAAGAACAATGGTGCTGAAAGTATATCAACAAGGTGGTAGGGCAATATTACGTTTATTATACAGAAGTACTATTGCAACCAATAGACATAAATGTTTGATTGATCTGATACAGTGACAGTACATGACATTAGTAATATCTCTGGTTGGAAACGTGCGCATTGTTTTTATGTAGATTTTAGAATATTTCATGAAAATCTGGCACCAATTGGATGGAAACCTAGCTTGTGTTCCAGTAGAGACTAAGCATCTTCAGATTAGATTACATTAGGGTAGATTACACACTTGAAAGCATACCTGCAGCGTCACAACAACGTTACAGAATTATTTCACATGATGTACAGTACCGTCAAAAATTGGTACACCATCTCATTCAAGGTTTTATTTTTTGCTGACAGGACAACTGATTGGCTCAAATGCATTAAGGAAAGAAATTCCACATTTCACTTTAAAACAAGGCACACCTGTTAATTGAAATGCAATCCAGTGAAAGCTTTAACTTCCTGACTGATGTCTTGAGATTGATTCAAAATATACACATCATTTTTCTTCTTCATGATGCCATCTATTTTGTGAAGTGCACCAGTCCCTCCTGCAGCAAAGCACCCAAACAACATGATGCTGCCACCCCCGTGTTTCACGGTTGGATGGTGTTCTTTGGCTTACAAGCCTCCCTCTATTCCCTCCAAACATAACGATGGTCATTATGGCCAAACAGTTACATTTTTGTTTCATCAGACCAGGAACATTTCTCCAAAAAGTACAATCTTTGTCCCCATGTGCAGTTGCAAACCGTAGTCTGGCTTTTTTTATGGCGTTTTGGAGCAGTGGCTTCTTTGCCAAGTGGCCTTTCAGGTTATGTCGATATTAGAGGTCGACCGATTATGATTTTTCAACGCCGATACCGATTATTGGAGGACAAAAAAAGCAGATACCGATTTATATTAATTTTTTTTTTTTATATATATATATATATATATATTATATATATATATACAGTGGGGAAAAAGTATTTAGTCAGCCACCAATTGTGCAAGTTTCTCCACTTAAAAAGATGAGAGCGGCTGTAATTTTCATCATAGTACACTTCAACTATGACAGACAAAAATGAGAAAAAAATTTCCAGAAAATCACATTGTAGGAATTTATTTTTTATTTTTTATAATTTTTTTTACATTTTATCCCCTTTTCTCCCAATTTTCGTGGTATCCAATCGCTAGTAATTACTATCTTGTCTCATCGCTACAACTCCCGTACGGGCTCGGGAGAGCGAAGGTCGAAAGCCATGCGTCCTCCGAAGCACAACCCAACCAAGCCGCACTGCTTCTTAACACAGCGCGCCTCCAACACGGACCAGCCGCACCAATGTGTCGGCGGAAACACGTGCACCCGGCCCCTCGGTTAGAGCGCACGGCGCCCGGCCGCCACAGGAGTCGCTGGAGCGCGATGAGACAAGGATATCCCTACCGGCCAAACCCTCCCTAACCCGGACGACGCTAGGCCAATTGTGCGTCGCCCCAGGACCTCCCGGTCGCGGCCGGCTGCGACAGAGCCTGGGCGCTCATTGTAGGAATTTTAATGAATTTATTTGCAAATTATGGTGAAAATAAATATTTGGTCAATAACAAAAGTTTCTCAATACTTTGTTATATACCCTTTGTTGGCAATGACAGAGGTCAAATGTTTTCTGTAAGTCTTCACAAGGTTTTCACACACTGTTGCTGGTATTTTGGCCCATTCCTTCATGCAGATCTCCTCTAGAGCAGTGATGTTTTGGGCTGTTGCTGGCAACACGGACTTTCAACTCCTCCAAAGATTTTCTATGGGTTGAGATCTGGAGACTGGCTAGGCCACTCCAGGACCTTGAAATGCTTCTTACGAAGCCACTCCTTCGTTGCCCGGGCGTGTGTTTGGGATCATTGTCATGCTGAAAGACCCAGCCACGTTTCATCTTCAATGCCCTTGCTGATGGAAGGAGGTTTTCACTCAAAATCTCACGATACATGGCCCCATTCATTCTGTCCTTTACACGGATCGGTCGTCCTGGTCCCTTTGCAGAAAAACAGCCCCAAAGCATGATGTTTCTACCCCATGCTTCACAGTAGGTATGGTGTTCTTTGGATGCAACTCAGCATTCTTTGTCCTCCAAACACGACGAGTTGAGTTTTTACCAAAAAGTTATATTTTGGTTTCATCTGACCATATGACATTCTCCAATCTTCTTCTGGTCATCCAAATGTACTGTCTTAAGCAGGGGACATTTCTGGCACTGCAGGATTTGAGTCCCTGGCGGCGTAGTGTGTTACTGATGGTAGGCTTTGTTACTTTTGGTCCCAGCTCTCTGCAGGTCATTCACTAGGTCCTCCCGTGTGGTTCTGGGATTTTTGCTCACCGTTCTTGTGATCATTTTGACCACGGGGTGAGATCTTGCGTGGAGCCCAGATCGAGGGAGATTATCAGTTGTCTTGTATGTCTTCCATTCATAATAATTGCTCCCACAGTTGATTTCTTCAAACAAGCTGCTTACCTATTGCAGATTCCGTCTTCCCAGCCTGGTGCAGGTCTACAATTTTGTTTCTGGTGTCCTTTGACAGCTCTTTGGTCTTGGCCATAGTGGAGTTTGGAGTGTGACTGTTTGAGGTTGTGGACAGGTGTCTTTTTATCTGATAACAAATTCAAACAGGTGCCATTAATACAGGTAACGAGTGGAGGACAGAGGAGCCTCTTAATGACTTGTGTCATAAACAAAGTAGATGTCCTAACCTACTTGCCAAAACTATAGTTTGTTAAAAGACATTTGTGGAGTGGTTGAAAAATGAGTTTTAATGACTCCAACCTAAGTGTAAGTAAACTTCCGACTTCAACTGTAGGTGGGGCTTAGTGACTATGCATAGGTAACAAACAAACAGCGAGTAGCAGCAGTGTACAAGGGGGGTGAATGTAAATTGTCGGTGGCGATTTTTTGAATTGTTCAACAGTCTAATGGCTTGGGGTAGAAGCTTTTGAGGAGCCTTTTGGTCCTAGACTTGGCGCTCCGGTACCACTTGCCGTGCGGTAGCAAGAAAACAGTCTATAACTTGGGTGACTGGAGTCGCTGACAATTTTATGGGCTTTCCTCTGACACTGCCTATTTATAGGTCCTGGATGGCAGGAAGTTTGGCCCCAGTGATGTACTGGGCCATTCGCACTACCCTCTGTAGCGCCTCACGGTCAGATGCCAAGCAGTTGCCATACCAGGCGGGTGCAACCGGTCAGGATGCTCTTGATGGTGTAGAACCTTTTGATGATTGGGGGCCCATGCAAACTCTTTTCAGTCACTGAGGGGGAAAAGGTTTTGTCGTGCCCTCTTCACGACTGTCTTGGTATGTTTGGACCATGATAGTTCATTGGTGATGTGGACACCAAGGAACTTGAAACTCTCGACCGGCTCCACTAATGGGGGGGGGCCTGTTCGGCCCGCCTTTTCCTGTAGTCCACGATCAGCTCCTTTGTCTTGCTCACGTTGAGGGAGAGGTTGTTGTCCTGGCACCATACTGCCAGTTCTCTGACCTCCTCCCTATAGGCCATCTCATCATCTCATCGTCCTGTCAGCAAACTTTATGATGGTGTTGAAGTCGTGTTTGGCCACGCAGTCATGGGTGAACAGGGAATACAGGAGGGGACTAAGTACACACTCCTGAGGGGCCCCAGTGTTAAGGATCAGCGTGGTAGACGTGTTGTTGCCTACTCTTACCACCTGGGGGTGGCCCATCAGGAAGTCCAGGATCCAGTTGCAGAGGGAGGTGTTTAGTACCAGAGTCCTTAGCTTAGTGATGAGCTTCGTGGGCACTATGGTGATGAACGCAGAGCTGGAGTCGATGAACAACATTCTCACATAGGTGTTCCTTTTGTCCAGGTGAGAAAGGGCGGTGTGGAGTGCGATTGCGTCATCTGTGGATCTGTTGGGGCGGTATGCCAATTGGAGTGGGTCTAGGGTGTCCGGGAGGATGCTGTTGATGTGAGCCATGAAAAACCTTTCAAAGCACCTCATGGCTACCGACGTGAGTGCCAGGGGGCGGTAATAATTTAGGTAGGTTACCTTCGTTTCCTTGGGCACAGGGACTATGGTGGTCTGCTTGAAACATGTAAGCATTACAGACTCAGTCAGGGAGATGTTGAAAATGTGAGTGAAGACACTTGACAGTTGGTCCGCTCATGCTTTGAGTATACACGTCCTGGTAATCTGTCTGGCCCAGAGGCTTTGTGAATGTTGACCTGTTTAAAGGTTTTGTTCACATTGGCTACCGAGAGTGTTATCACACAGTCATCCAAAACAGCTGGTGCTCTCGTGCATGCTTCAGTGTTGCTTGCCTCGAAGCGAGCATAAAAGGCATTTAGCTTGTCTGGTAGGCTCGCGTCACTGGGCAGCTCGTGTCTGGGTTTCCCTTTGTAGTCCGTAATAGTGTTTGAGATGCTCTGGATCGACATGTATTATTGCATGTTCCAGTTCCCACCAATATCCAACAACTTTGCACAGCCATTGAAGAGGAGTTGGACAACATTCCACAGGCCCTAATCAACAGCCTGATCAACTCTATGCAAAGGAGATGTGTCGCCCTGCATGAGGAAAATGGTGGTAACACCAGATACTGACTAGTTTTCTGATCCACACCCCTACTTTTTTTTTAAGGTATCTGTATTCCCAGTCATGTAAAATCCATAGATTAGGGCCTAATTTATTTATTTCAATTGACTGATTATATGAACTGCAACTCAGTAAAATATTTGAAATTGTTGCATTTATAGTTTTGTTCAGTATACTTTGCAGATACTTTTACTGTGGTTATTCCTTTGAGAGTTAGACCTAGAGCTGAGCTGGAGCAAAAGCCTGCACACCCAGTAGCTCTCCAGGCGGACGGTTCCCCCTGCCCTATCCACTCCCCTTAGTTAATGGAATGGTGGGGTTGAGGAACAAAACAATGGCAGTACCAACTCACCGGCTTGCTTGGGTACACATTCGAGATGTGACTCTTCAGTTTCTCTACCGTCCAGTTGAGAAAACAGTTTATTGTCTGGTCGTCATACTTCTGGTTGGGGGCCTTGATGACTAAGGTGACGGGACTGTCAACTGCTCCTGGGTCCATGGTTCATATTAATGGGTGTGTCAAGGGGATGGGAAAGGACAGGGCTTGCCTCCTACACCTGAGGAGGAAGACTCCCTCAGATCCTCTTCATCATTGTGATCTCAAGTCCAGCTCAGCCAATGACTGTGGTGGACAGGGTGTTTTCCCCTCTAAAGAGCTGTCATTGGCGGGGAGATGGTTCTGTGTCCAATCACGATGTAATCCTGATGGAGAGTGAAGCAGCTATGTTTCTTGGGGTTCTGTCAAATAGAGAAAGTGATTAAAACAATGCTTCTCAAACAGTTATAAATCTGAACGTTTTGAATGTCCTTACTTGTGGTACGAACTAGGCTACTCAAATGTATTGACATGTCTCTGGAATTGTTTATGTTAATTTATCATTTAAAAAAACACTGTGTTATTGGCTAGCTAGCTAATACTTTTAAATGCTTTTATAATGTAATTAATGAGTGAGACACAGCCAGTCCTGATGATCACTATTTAATCGTATGTATGGCCAGTTGAAAAAAATATTATTGCTCAAGAGCTTAGTCAGCATGACTATATTCAACAGACAAGTCACGGATAAACATAAACACAGACACTGGACCTCTGACACCCCTGACCCAGCCAGCAACAATTCAGGGGGAGACATTCGAGTCTTCAGAACACCTGTCGCGTTGCGTCATACAGCTGTCAAAACGAGCTATCCAGCCAGAGACTAGTTAGCTACCTACTTGTTTATTGTTTACACTAACCACCAAAACTAGTCTATGTAGAAAGTAATTGTATGATGTTAACTACTTTGGCATATCTGACAAATAGACGTTCGTTTTACGAGTGCTGTGCTATCAAAGCTCCAGAGATTAGTGTTGCTAGTTAGCTAGCTACCTATTAGCCAAGCTAACACTACGTTAGCATATCATGAAATGTTGGTTTGCTACTTCTCTTGATAATACGGACAACGTGACAGTATCGGGGACAGGAGGTTTATTCATACACAACGTTAACTTACTGTAGATTATTTGAGTATTTTCGACCCCTTTTGACTGCTCCTTCCCAGTTCGACAGTTTTTTTTGGTGAGTCGGGGCGTGATACCGGAAACTACGTCATAATATTCTACTGACAGCTAGTGGGTGCCAGTCATAGAGATAGATAGAGGACACTATAATAACTCACAGGTGTTAGTCGTCCAACGAAAGTATTTGTAAATATATTAGAAATATTTATGAGAAATGTACATTTTGTCAATCTGGGAAATAATTACTTGAGCATTTGTTTTTCCAATGTGTGTATAAGACATGTTCTGGGTGGATCTTCTGATTTGGTAGGGACATCCATCTGCAAGCTTGTGCTGTTCTTTTTGTTTTTGACAGTGCAAGATTCTCAACTAACGACAAGTATGTGATGAATTTGATTATTATTCTTACTAATTCTTCTTAAATTGATTAAATTGTTTTTTTCCCCCCTCATCAATCTACACACAATACCCCATAATGGCAAAGCAGAAACAGGTTTTTAGAAATTTTTGCAAATGTAGAAAAACTATTTTTTTAAATGAAATATACATTTACATTATTCAGAACCTTTACTCAGTACTTTGTTGAAGCACCTTTGGAAGTGATTACAATCTTGAGTCTTCTTGCGTATGACGCTACAATCTTGGCACACCTGTATTTGGGGAGTTTCTCCCATTCTTCTCTGCAGATCATCTCAAGCTCTGTCAGGTTGGATGGGGAGCGTTGCTGCACAGCTATTTTCAGGTCTCTCCAAAGATGTTCGATTGGGTTCAAGTCCGGGCTCGGTCTGGGCCACTCAAGGACATTCCGAGACTTGTCCTGAAGCCACTCCTGTGTTGTCTTAGCTGTGTGTTTAGGGTAGTTGTCCTGTTGGAAGGTGAACGTATGGTGGCAGACATTTTTTTTGGTACCCTTCCCCAGATCTGTGACTCGACACAATCCTGTCTCGGAGCTATTATCCTCAGCATAAATGAAATATCTTATAGAATTCTACAGTCTGGCCACACAGCAATGTTGTTTGTGATTTACAGATTTTTTTACCATGTCAATGTTTTGACTGAACAGCTGAATAGGGCCATAAATTCACTCCATTGTTTTTGTGTGACAGTGCTCTCTTTCCAGGGGCTGAAATTAAATTTCAATTCCATCAAGTCAGGAGATAAATTGAAACGTAAGAATGAAAAGTGTCATTCCTTTTCAATGAGAAAGTTTTCCATTTTGGAACTAGAATTTAAATTTGCTTTCATCGGGTGTCATGGAGGACAGGTATGTTTGTCAGGAGGGGTGGAGGGGGTATTACTGAAATAGACCCCTGTAGTTAGTGGAAAAGTTTGTTGGTCAACGTGACTCCTGCAGGAGCTCTCCTCCCGATGTAGTGATGACCCCACCCTAGGGAAAATAACACAGCAGTGAAGAATAGATATTGGATATTGAGACAGAAATCCGATTTACACAGATTAATTTAGCGCAGACACAGCAAATTCGCATAGACAAGTGAGAGCTAAATCAAGCCCAGACAGGCAGACATGACAGACCGATAGACAGAGACCACAGACAGACAAGAAAAGAAAGACAGACTAAAAATAAAGACCTTGTGGAATTCAATGAGGTTGGCCAGCCAGAGTGACAAACCTGTTCTGGTCAAGCTTTCTCCAGAGACATCCACCAGGAAGTGTTTGAAGCCACAGGTGGTGCAGTAGCTCAGGGTGTAACCCATAGAGATTGATAGAGGACTCAACATAGATATTTTTTTTATTTTTTTATTTAACCAGGCAAGTCAATTAAGAACAAATTCTTATTTACAATGACAGCCTACCACAGCCAAACCTGGATGACACTGGGACAATTATGTGGTGCCCTATGGGACTCCCAACCACAGCCAGATGTGATACAGCCTGGATTTGAACCATGGACTCTAGTGATGCCTCTTGCACTGAGATGCAGTGCCTTAGACCACTGCGCCACTCGGGAGCCCTCACTTATAACTCGTTTTCGCATGGACATTGCCATTGAGGGCGTCCACCATTTTAAAGTAGTCAACTGGCTGGGGGTTCCTTCGGGTTGGGAGCAATCAGCCACTGACTTCCAATTTAAATTGGGTGCTATGGTTTGTAAATGGCTTTAAACTATATAACCACCATCTAGTGGCCACAATAAATGAATGACACACAAGATTTGGTTTCAGGACTAAATCAGCAATATTAGCTTTACACTTTATTTAAACACAAAATAAGAAGAAAATGTATTACTTTAAAATTGAGATAGTGTCAATGGCGCTGCCCATGCTGTTCATACGCTATAATAGCAGGTATGCAAAGATGAGTCTTCTATCTATCTCTATGGTGTAACCCCAGATCTGCTCCCTGGTTCGAACCAGGAAGCATCTCTCTGAAGCATTCATCAGCAAAGACTCAGACTCCTGGCAAGAGATGATGCTTACAGAGAGAAAGAGACAGCCAGCTATGACCTTATATCTGTAGTTATAGGGCCAGATTACAGTCATTTCCATGTGTATCTTCTTGGGAGTGTACTGTCAAGGGTGGGTATCAGTGCCTT
The DNA here is from genome assembly GCF_002910315.2 of Salvelinus sp. IW2-2015. Taxonomy (NCBI): domain Eukaryota; kingdom Metazoa; phylum Chordata; class Actinopteri; order Salmoniformes; family Salmonidae; genus Salvelinus; species Salvelinus sp. IW2-2015. The sequence goes on from NC_036845.1 coordinate 10,645,314, forward strand.
TCAAAGTGGTCCTATATAGGCTAATTAAGAACTAGTAGGCCTACACTACACATATGCAAAAACTTACACAGACATACATGCACACATATACATTTGTCTGATGTCTAGTGATGGCAGAAGAGTAGGGCTCATGTGAATATTGTTGAGAACTAAGGGGTGTGTTCAGGAGAGATCAATGTTACAGAATGTTCAGAGAAAAAAAGTTATAAAAAAAGAATATTCAGATTCAAATATTTTGTGTGGAGATACATGATTATCTTTCAGGTAGAATAGGGAATCATGTTAGCTCTATCCATTACCGTTCTACCTGAAACGTTTAAAACATTTCACCTCACTGAATAGACCCATGACTCCTTACCCAGTGGGCAAAACTGGTTCAAATGATGTCATAATGATGTCAAACCAAGACAGAGGAAGGAAGGAGGAAGCTGGGAGATAGGTGAATGGTAATATGCAGAAGGAAAACCATGTGGATTCATCATACACCAATCACAGGAGTTAATCCATTTATTTTTGATTAAGACATCATTCATTTTGTTTAGAATTGTCACGTCTACACCCGCTCTATCCACCGGTCCTGGCAACCTATCTATATGCACACCTGTCAACCTTCATTACGTACACCTGCGCCTCATCATTAGGGACACCTGGACTTCTTCACCTCCTTGATTATTTCCCATTTATCTAGTACTCTATTGTTATCACCCACCAGGCAATATTGTTTATTTTTCCATGTTAGACGCATCTCTTGTTTTGTACTGTGCCATGGTCTTAGTCATTGAACTCACTGACTGCACTTGCTTTTTGACTCCCAGTGTCTACGTTACAAGCATTTAATCAATAAAGTAGCCCAGATGTATCCTGGCAAACAAGCTTTCAAAGTATTTTTTTGAATGTCATGAAACACTTGTGCTTAGATTTAAGTTATGATACTGACAAGTCTTCTTGCAAAGTTGTTTATACTGCTTTGTCATTATTTACTACTGTAAGTGTAACATTTTATATCATATAATATTATTCCAAACTTTTCCAAACCCACTTTTTCTGTAAGAAATTAAAAAATTCAAGAGTTGGCTAAACTGAATAAAAATGTCCTTCAAAATAAGCAATTAAGTTAAACTAAATTAGATTTATGTATTTAATTATTCCTTTTTACCCATGTCTTATGTAATGTATCTTGGCCCTCTTTTATATATTCCTTACCGGTGTCGTATCTTGTCTTATCTTGTGGACACTATTATGCCTCTTTGGGGGTTTAATTTAACATGTTTATAACTTGAACGAGTTTTGTAATAAGATCAAAATGAATAAAAACAAAAGTAATGTGACCTGTGACCTACCGATGAGGTGAATCAACCTGCTTGTCATGCTAATGTCGTGCGAATGACTGACAAAACATTACTTAAATTAAATGCACTAATCTTCTAAGCTTGTGAAATAGTCCATGATTCGCAGCAGGTACCGCTTTTGTTGTAGCAAGATAAGAGCCTACCACTGCGATTAAGTACCTATCGGCAGTGATATTATAGGTGTGTTTAATGGTTTAAGTATTAAGGGTACTTCCAAAACATAAAGAACACACTACTAGGCTATTTGGGCTATATAACACCTCAAATGGCCCCCATTTCTGGCACACACATGTGATTGATAATAGCTGTCATTAAAATGTGATTGATAGGGTCTCTAATCAATAGGGTTCAAATCCAGGTTGCATTACAACTCTTATGAGGTGATAACTATCTTCAATTGCTGTCATCTGGCTACTGGAAATGTATCAAAAAGGTTTACAAGTTTATATGATTTTGGAATCTTGTTCAACTTTAATCTAATGAATTCTACACACAAGTGAGGTCAGTAAATATAAAGTATACATATGCACATGTATCTGTGCATTGTTCAAATCAATTTCAGTCAATAAATAACTAAATAGCCACATAAAACAAGTTTGCACTCTTTTTATATCACAATTACTAGTTTCAATTAATAACAATTGTCCTACTTGGGTGAGATTCAGTAAAACATTTTTTAAATGATCTCAATTCCTGAATGTGTTTTATAAATGTTGTTTATGACATTGACTTATTTACCATTGTGCCTATGTGACTCACCACCTGGTTTCGGTCTTTATGTAGCAACATTTGAAATAGTTTTTTTACATGGTTTAAAAGTAGAGCTACAAAATAGTATATCATACACCACATTTGAGGAATGGGTAAGTAATTCTGCTTTGAAAGTTGATCAACTTGCAAACTCACTTTTGAGAAAATGGCCATTGAATATTTTGGTATCTAGTGAAGAGCTCTTCTTTGTCTACACCCTTTCAGCATCGTTCACACCCATCTAGTTTCGCTCTCGGAGCACACACTTGACGCTTTGGCCGATGATTTGTTTACCTATGGATATCATGAAAACAGCCTAACCGGCTCTGCTTGCAACCATTTCATTACGTTTTTTTTGCAGACGTTTACTAACACCGGCCATTTTCAAAGGGTGTTGTACACAAGTCACGTAACATTAGCTAACGAGCCAGCCAGCTAACGTTAGCTAGTTAAACAATGCCACAGTGCTGGGCATTTAAAAATGTATTCTGATTGTGAATTCATTCAGATATTGATCCTCATTTTCAGTCGTGGAAAAACTAATTTTACTCAAGTATGACAACTGAGTAAACATATCTTAATAGAAAAGTCACTAAGTAAAATACTACTTGAGTAAAAGTCTAAATGTATCTGGTTTTAAATGTACTTAAGTACAGTGGAGTAAAAAGTACTCAATCATCATAGTTTTGTAAAAGTAAAAATGTTATACATTTAATTCCTTATATTAAGCAGTGGTGGATGTACTTAAGTATCAAAAAAGCAAAAAAGACAGACCTTTTATTCAGTTTGAGCTTTTCTAAAGGTAACAGTCTTACTTACGGATGCAAGAAGAGCTCAGAAAAAAAGTGGATTCTCAAATCGGAAACACTTCAAAATACATCTCTTACAGACAAAATAGAATTATGCCTTAATAATGACGGGAATATAGCCAGTACACGTAAGAACTTACAATCACTGACACTTTGCTTTAGAAAAAAACATTGTATAATAGAACCCTATACATAAAAATAAAATGTTTAGCTCATCCAAAGTACACACAACCTCACTGTAGGAATATAAGGACATCACCACTGATGGAACTGTATTAGAAATCAGTGTGTCAGGTCTTGCCTTTGTAACAAGGACACCTATAACTTGTGAATTTTAAACATAAATTAACAAAACGCATAAGGCATCCGTGTCCTTGGGCTTGCTAGTGTTAAGCTGTCATTACTTGAAGTTGAAGAATTTACAGTTCAGCTTCAGTAAAATATTCTTTTCAAAGTTTCTGGAATCCAGCCTTGCTCTCCTGTGGCTGAAAACAAGTCCTGCAATGCTGAACAGCCTTTCACAGGCAGCTGATACAGGTAAGGGTGCGTTTAACCTCAGAGACAGCTTACAGACTGCCGGGAAGGACTTGAGCAACTCCATATGATCAGCTGAACAGGCCAGGTATCTGTCCAGCTGTTTGGAGCTTTTTTATGCTTGAGATGTTTTCATGGCAGAGAAGTCGTCCTCATCTGATTAACTGGTGCCATATCCTAGCTGCAGCAAGGGTTCTTCCAGGTGGTCCTTGATGTAGTCCATTCCTGAAATACAAGGAAGACAATAGAAATCACACTGTTATGAGCCTACATTAATCCATCCCCATCTATATAAACCAAGCAACAGGGCTAAATAGGCTACCCATTGGACTGAACCACAAAGTCAGGAATTTAGTTTAAAATGAGTGGTTCTCAAATCTATGAAGAGTCATTGTACACTATACACAGTTGTTTATGAAAAATAAAATACTGTTAATTAACCACATGTTCTCTTACCCATTTGAATGGTGGCGTCATCCTTTGTCCACGTTGTTTGAATTTGGGGAGAAGGATGTGGTGATTGACAGAGTCGAATGCCTTGGCCAGGTCAATGAATACGGCTGCACAGTATTGTTTCTTATCGATGGCGGTTAGGATATCGTTTAGGACCTTGAGCGTGGCTGAGGTGCACCCATGACCAGCTCTGAAACCAGATTGCATAGCGGAGAAGGTATGGTGGGATTCGAAATGGTCGGTAATCTGTTTGTTGACTTGGCTTTCGAAGACCTTAGAAAGGCAGGGTAGGATAGATATAGGTCTGTAGCANTGTTTGTTGACTTGGCTTTCGAAGACCTTAGAAAGGCAGGGTAGGATAGATATAGGTCTGTAGCAGTTTGGGTCAAGAGTGTCCCCCCTTTGAAGAGGGGGATGACCGCAGCTGCTTTCCAATCTTTGGGAATCTCAGACGACACGAAAGAGAGGTTGAACAGGCTAGTAATAGGGGTTGCAACAATTTCGGCAGATAATTTTTGAAAGAAAGGGTCCAGATTGTCTAGCCCGGCTGATTTGTAGGGATCCAGATTTTGCAGCTCTTTCAGAACATCAGCTGACTGGATTTGGGAGAAGGAGAAATGGGGAAGGCTTGGGCGAGTTGCTGTGGGGGGTSCAGTGCTGTTGACCGGGGTAGGGGTAGCCAGGTGGAAAGCATGGCCAGCCATAGAAAAATGCTTATTGAAATTCTCAATTATAGTGGATTTATCGGTGGTGACAGTGTTTCCTGTCCTCAGTGCAGTGGGCAGCTGGGAGGAGGTGTTCTTATTCTCCATGGACTTTACAGTGTCCCAGAACTTTTTTGAATTTGTGTTGCAGGAAGCAAATTTCTGCTTGAAAAAGCTAGTCTTGGCTTTTCTAACTGCCTGTGTATATTGGTTTCTAGCTTCCCTGAAAAGTTGATCAGGTGTTTAGAGAACATGCATTTGGCTAGACTAATGTTAGCTGGCTAAAAATGTGCCCAGATTCGGAAACTACCAGTTAGCTAGCTTGTTAAGAAGTAGGCTCGTGTCAGTTTAGTTAGATTGCTTTAGCTAGCAAAGCTTTCGAATCTGGCCACATTTTAGCCAGCTAAAGTAGGTAGTTACTAGCTAGTGATCTATTTAGGTATAGAATTAGTTAGCATCAACCAACACTGCTGGTTGCATTAGCAAATGTGGGTTAGCTATCATACTAATTAGCATGCTAACAGTAGACTTACCTCAATGTGTTGTTTAGTTTCGAAGGCGAGTTCTTGAACGCTAGTATTTCCTGAACTTTTGGTAAACATAAGACCATTTTTTTATTTAAAAAAAATAATATTTTTAAATATTTTTTATTAACAACAAATCAAAACAGAAAGTACATAAGGGAACACAAGTATATATAGATTATATGAGGATTGGATCAACTCTGCATGTCGTCGCCTGCTGCCTAGCAAAACAAGTTCACCCATTAGTGTGCCGACTCGCCGATGTTGCTTGCATCTTTTTTCCAACATTATTCGTATTTTTTCTTCCAGCTTCAGATTGATTTGATTTTGTAGCGAGTAACGAAGGTGTCATGGGAAATGAATCGGAGTAAAATTATGGTTTTTGTGTTTTTTTATGTAGGGAAGTAAAGTAAAAGTCGACAGAAAGAGTAAAGTACAGATACCCCAAAAAACGACTTAAGTACAGTAACGAATTATTTCAACTTCGTTACTTTACACAACTGATTTTCATTTGTTTTCAATCAAATATATTTCAAACCATACTTTGCATACTGTACATGCGCTACACTCAAAATGATCAAATCAATATTACATTGTCTCGAAACAAGAAGGCACCATTCACAGTTAGCTCGTTTAATCTGTTTAATTGTCTCTTTCATAAAGTCAATGAGCTGTAAACGTATGGACAGTACCTGGAATAAAAAAACATTAATGATGCAATGATTGTGTCGAGGAGAGGGTGGGGTAAGTGTTAATTTTGTATGTGTGTCACATGGTTAAGGTGATTAGGCCAGGGGAGGGGGAAGTGTGTTGCAAATGACCTCCTTGAGAGATGAAAATGTCTTGTCTTCCAAGGGAACACCACATCCCACTATTCCAACTTTCTCTTTTTAGAGTTTGGTATAAAAACGGCACTGCTGACCTCCAGTGTCAGAGCTCTATAGCAAGAAACATATCTTAGATCCACAAGTTATTCAGTCACAGAGACAGGACCAGACCAAGACTAGAGCAACCGACACAGAGCTAAACAACAGAGAAATGTCAATGGACTGCAGCATTGGTGAGGATAAAATCAATGGATTTTGGGCTTCTGGATTTAGCCTTTTTACTTTTAAGATCACTGTTGTGCTGTTTTTACTTACATTCTCTAATATATTTTTGTGGGTCTAGTTAAAATCAGGTTTGCCTTGTTGCATGCATCTATGTCCTTGGGAAGACTTTTTGGCTAGTCCATCTGTAGATGCTCTACAATCCATCTACAGCCTATCAGTAACATTTCTACTAACCCTAGCACTAACCCTTATCCTAACCCTGAACTTAACCCTTACTCTAAACCTAATCGTAACCTTAGCAAGCAGTTGCTTATCAACAGATAGTTTGTTGATAGTATGACATAGAATTCAGACTATCCAAGTGTTTGTATTTCTGTCTATTCGAAATATTACGTACTTAACATGTGAACTGTCCTCAATGCCTTGTATGTATTTACTGTATTAACCGTCTCGACATGTTTTTCAATGTTTGATACTTACCACTGTTTGTCTTATACTTGTGATTCATTCATCCTTTACCTTTGTCTTGTTTGTTTGTTATCTCTTTGTACTGTTTGACGTGTGTGTCTATACCAGTAGGAGATCGGGCAGTGAGGAAGAGGATATTTCCCTCCCTGATACACTTCCCTTTGTTCCATTTCCATTGGCTCCTGCCTTGATGTAATCATTGGGATGCCAGAGGTATTTAGAGCTGTAGTTGCCGTTTCGTTCTATTATTCAAAATAAAATATATCTAAATCAATGTGAGTAACATTGGTACTGTTCTGCAGGTCAAGACAATGCCGCACAGACGGGTGCTAGGACCATGGGGCGCAGGAAGAGAACTATCTTCACCAAAGAGCACCTGAAGCTTCTGCGGGTGGATTTTGATGTTGATCCCTACCCAAGCATTGCCGTGAGGGAGCGCCTATCCCAGGCCACTGGCCTAACAGAATCCCGCATTCAGGTAAGTGGTTGCACACGCACACACCTTTCCCATTCAATTACGTTGTAAAAAGCACATTCTCATCTAGCTATCCCTGTCTGTTGCAGGTGTGGTTTCAGAACAGGAGAGCCAGAACAATGAATCACAGGGATCACAAACTCTCCCCTCAGCCAGAGTCGGCTCACCCTATCCCCAGTCCCTTTCTACCTACACAGTCTTTCTCCAAACTCCTCCATGGGATCAAAGATGTGACCCACCAGGTCGACATAGAGGAAGTCTCTTATTACCAGCCGCTGAGCCACAGCCAGATGAACGAGGAGGACTGCTTCTACGGTCCCTCATCTTGTCCCCCCACCTTCCCGCTCTCTCCAGGGGATGCCGGATACAGCAGTCCCTCATTCAGTGTGGGAGTGAGACATGACAGGTTCCTGGGCACTATCTCTCCAGGTGCTTTGCCAGAAGCTCAATGGTCCACCGTTGCCCAGGAGTTCACGTTTGGCTCCCAGGGGGAGGGCCAGGCCTTCCGCTACTCACCTCCATCTGGACTTCCTCATCCCCAGTACGCCCACGGCGGACTCCAGTCCGTTCGTGCCAGCAGTACCTTCGACCAGTTCTCAAATTGCCCTGCCACACCGGACTCGGCCTGCTGGGACATAGGACTTGAGAACACATATCCCATAGACCAGGGTTTCCTGTACAGGGAAGTCTCCGACGAGTACTCAAGTCCTTCTGGGCTCTTTGATGTTATGCAAGAAGCCCCACTACCTGAACTTCCCAGTGTGTGGTAGACTTCTTTGAGCAGATGGAGTAGAGTTCAGTTGCAGGACCAGTAAACACCCCTACCATATTCATAAGTCTTCAATGGAAAGGGTTGCCAACACTCCAGGTTTGAATAGGTCTAGCTCTTGTAAGAAGTAGTGCTGTTCCGGGACGGTTTCAATGAAACAAATAATGAACATTTTAATTATGTCGATGGACTTATAATCAATCCCAGAATGAGTTCGGCAACATTAAGGCAGACCTGAATGTATTTGCCATGTACAATAGGACTGTTGCATGAATGAACATAGCTGCTGTGTTATGTAGGGAGTTAATTTACTACTATAATATAGGGTTAATCTATTTATTTTTAAAACATGTAATTAACCAGGGGAGTCAGTTAAGAAAAACTCATATTTACTGGCTATAAAGGGTGTATAATAATACATTGACAATTTATTTTACATAATGTATCACTATTTACTCCAAATAAACACCTACTTTGAACTGCTGTTTTGATATTTTATTCTCTCATAATTGACAATGAAATAGGAATACCATACCCGCAGTAATTCGAGTCAAGTGTCCGGTAAGTAGTGACTCCCATTCAATTTTAGAAGAAGGCTTTTAAGTCACTCTTCCTTTGTCATTGATAGATATCTGCAAAAATATATTAGATTACAACCAAATGGCGGAACGTGTTAGGAGGCGGAACGTTTAAATTGGTGGATGTTTCCTAGACGCCTGGAAATACAGATGGCCATCACTTCCTGATTCTCTGTACGCATGTGAGACAGTTGGTAACGCGTTTGTTTTGCAACTATTGTATTTGTCCAGATGAAGTAAACAAATGCACTTCATTAACTGACTGGAAATCAAGTCGTTTGGCGTAGCAATTTGCAGGTAATGTGGCTTTATTTCTCCCTGCCTTCATAAGTTGCAATTAGCTTTGACAAGTACAGAAAACGGGTCTAAGAATATTTCGTATTATTCTGTATGTAAATCCGACACACTCCATGTATACTGAATATAAACTCAACATGCAACTATTTCAACGATTTTACTGAGTTAGTTCATATAAGGAAATCAGTCAATTTTAATTAGACCCTAATCAATGGTTTCACATTACTTGGCAGGGGCGCAGCCATGGTTGGGCTTGGAATAGCATAGGCCATAGGCCCACCCACTTGGGAGCCAGGCCCAGCCAATCAGAACGAGTTTTAACCCCACGAAGGGCTTTGTTACAGACAGAAATACTTCTGTTTCATCAGCTGTCCGGGTGGCTGGTCTTAGATCCTGCAGGTGAAGAGCCACGTGTGGAGGTCCAGGGCTGGCGTGGTCACACGTGGTCTGCGGTTCTGATGCCGGTTGGACGTACTGCCAAATTCTCAAAAATGACATTGGAGGTGGCTTATGGTAGAGAAATGAACATTCTCAATTACCTGGCAACAGCTCGGGTGGACATTGCTGCTAGTATAATGGATGTGAAATGGCTAGCTAGTTAGCGGTGGTGCGCGCTAATAGCCTTTCAATCGGGTTACGTCACTTGCTCTGAGACCTTGTAGTGGTTCCCCTTGCTCTGCAAGGGCCGCGGCTTTTGTGGAGCGATGGGTAACGATGCTTCGTGGGTAACTGTTGTCTGTGTGCAGAGGGACCCTGGTTCGCGCCCGGGCGCGAGGGGACGGACTGAAGTTAAACTGTTACACTCAGCATGCCAATTGCATGCTCCCCTAAAACGTGAGACTTCTGTGGCATTGTGTTATGTGACACAACTGCACATTTAAGAGTGGCCTTTTATTGGCCCCAGCGTTTATATTTTTATTCAGTGTATGTGTTACATTTCATAGGTATTAATTTGTGAATGTCCATCCATTTCTTATGATATATTACGAATTACAATTCGTATTATAGCTTACGAATTGCTAAACGTACAACCTTCTAGGCTAGGGGTAAAGGTTAGGTTAACATGCTAAATAGTTGCAAAGTAGCTAAAAAGTAGTAAGTAGTTGAAACATTGCTAAAATGCTGAAGTTGTCCATGATGAGATCGGTATCTATGGGTGAGCCATCCCTTAAGTAGACTGGAACTGTGCCCATTTTTTTCAATGGTAAACTACCTGAGTAAAACATTTATTCACCAGCTTTGCCTCAACTCCTTCAGAGTTGAGTAGGCTACCTGCCGGCAGATGGCGCTAATATTCCTTTTAGGTTGTTTTTCCAACTGCATCCAACTAATCTATGCAGTCGGCTATACACTTGTCATGTCCCCCGGTGACCGGCTCGTACATAAAACATCCTCCATTCAGGCTGCAAGGGCGTCGATTTCCTTCTTACGTAGCTTTAATGGCGAGCTGTACAAAAGGGGTAAAATTGGCGTACTGTTAAAAAAATATATATCCACCACCATGCTAGTCACTAATGCTACTTCCTGATTTGGAAAAGTGTAGCGTGTTTTGTCGACATTTGGAAAGTTTACTGATAAATTTGCTGTTTCCATCAGGCATATCGTGATTAAAAAAAAAAAATCCTACATGTACTTTACGTGCATAAAAGGTTGGATGGAAGCCTGGGTAGTGGCATATCCCATCCCTTTGAGGTTTGTTTTCCAACCCATCTCTCGCCGGCTCTGCAGTGTCTAAATCTAACCATGATGGCGTTCCGACTCCAGTGCAGCTCAGTGTAAACAAGTGTAATTGTCTAAATCTGCTGGCTAAGCCAGTTGCATAGAATCCAGTTGGACGCAGTTGACAAAAACAACGTAAAAGGAACAATAGCGCCATCTGCCAGCCGGTTGGGCTAGAGTTGACAGCAGGCTTGAGTTTTTGAAATGAACCTCCGACTCCTTTGAATCGCTATGCGTCAATACTTAAATGTACATTCTTAAATCCTTCCTGTGTACCCATTTTTGTCCTAAGTTGCGTGCCTTAGTATTTCTCAGTCAGTGGTTGTATTTGATTAACGTTTTATTAAAATGTATTACTTTCAGCAAAGGCACCCAACAACTATAGTTTGGTCTCAACTATGTTGAGGTACTTGGCAACAGTCGGCTACAATTTGTATGCCAGATGTCATATCTTAATGTGTTGGCATTACAGTTTAGCTTATACAAAACATTGCCATAGTCAGATTTTTCTTATCGCTACTTTTTCACTGAATCAAGAACAAAGAAATGATCTTAGTCCAGTTGCAGGTGGTTCTCCAAAAAATAGATTATTCCGATATATATTAAATCCACGTTTTGCACCGAGTGAGGTGTTCCCTCGCCATTTTAGCTGCCAGACATCTTGCATTCCCAACATCTTTGCAGGAGCTAGTCATTTCTATGCGTCGTGGCCACTTGTAGTGGTAGATGGCAGCGCATCACACATTGCGACCAAAACAAAGATGTACACACATGCAAGATGCTTTTCTCACTTGATATAAAACGTGGATGTAATATCTTTCTGAATATTCTGTTTTGGAGAACTATCTGTAACCGGACACGGACATTTCTAAGATACTTTCTTTGTTCTCGTTTCAGTGAAAAAAGTATCGCCAAGGACAGGTAAGTTGAAAAATCTATGGTGACGTTTTGTCTGGAGTTACATGCTGACCACACCGCTCGCGTGCGTTGCAAAATAAATGTACATAAACAACAAATGTTATTCAATCATTGCACCCACACTGCTCGGGCGTCTGCGTGGCCAGGCGCTAAAATAGAACTTGGTTCTATTTGTGATGCTCAACGCGCTCCAAGTCTTGCCTCTCCCATCCCCTCATTGGTTTTTAGGAGCATATACCCACGTGGGTGATTGAAAGATGAACTGAGGTCCATACTCAGTTCATCTTTGTGGTAATGCACTGTAAAGTTGTTTGCCAACCGCCAAAGTCCAAAGAAGAAAAATAATCCTGAAGGTGGAGAGATGACGAGAAACTAATTCGGCTTACCATTTTATCTGTGGATTAATTGTCGGAGTAGAGGACATTGTTCATTTCAGGTAAAATAACAAAGTAGCCTGCAACAGCAAGCTAGCTAGCTAAATTGCCATAATTGTTTAATGCTTTTTGACCTGTCTCCAAATTATATAATATAATTGGTTCAATGTTTTGATATTTCAACCTGTGTGTCCTGATCGCGTCTGGCGTGGGTGAACAAAATCAACTTGCCCGCAATAGCGGACGGATGCACGGTTTGGTCAGCATGTAATGCCCAGTAATGGAAACGTATTATTAAGTTATCACGTTATCTGCCGTACAAACTGTTGCTTAGGTTGAAATGAGCTTCAAGCTAAATCTGTTTGCATGGTAGCTAGCTGGACATGCAGCTAGTGTATTAACAGTCAGGTTTTCTTTAAGAAGTACTAAAAGAGACTCCTCAACACTTGAGTAAATGTTGTAATAAAAAGACGACTAACTTAATGGTCGTCAAATGAGGCAAACAATTTATGATAATGTTGTTACGTGTAGTGGATTATAGGTAGTGCTGCTCCCAAAACACCCACTAGCTATTAGGGCCGGGACGATACCAGTATCTCAATCTTTTTTCCATGGCAAAAATGAAAACACGAAGCTGGTAACTCTTTGCTCCTTTAAAAACCTGCTGTATGTAAAACAGTGTGCTGTACATTTACATTTACATTTAAGTCATTTAGCAGACGCTCTTATCCAGAGCGACTTACAAATTGGTGCATTCCACCTTATGACATCCAGTGGAACAGCCACTTTACAATAGTGCATCTAAATCTTTTAAGGGGGGGGTGAGAGGATTACTTTATCCTATCCTAGGTATTCCTTAAAGAGGTGGGGTTTCAGGGTGTCTCCGGAAGGTGGTGATTGACTCCGCTGTCCTGGCGTCGTGAGGGAGTTTGTTCCACCATTGGGGGGCCAGAGCAGCGAACAGTTTTGACTGGGCTGAGCGGAACTGTACTTCCTCAGTGGTAGGGAGGCGAGCAGGCAAGAGGTGGATGAACGCAGTGCCCTTGTTTGGGTGTAGGGCCTGATCAGAGCCTGGAGGTACTGAGGTCGTTCCCCTCACAGCTCCGTAGGCAGCACCATGGTCTTGTAGCGGATGCGAGCTTCAACTGGAAGCCAGTGGAGAGAGCGGAGGAGCGGGGTGACGTGAGAGAACTTGGGAAGGTTGAACACCAGACGGGCTGCGGCGTTCTGGATGAGTTGTAGGGGTTTAATGGCACAGGCAGGGAGCCCAGCCAACAGCGAGTTGCAGTAATCCAGACGGGAGATGACAAGTGCCTGTTAGGACCTGCGCCGCTTCTGTGTGAGGCAGGGTCGTACTCTGCGGATGTTGTAGAGCATGAACCTACAGGAACGGGCCACCGCCTTGATGTTGTTGAGAACGACAGGGTGTTGTCCAGGATCACGCCAAGGTTCTTAGCGCTCTGGGAGGAGGACACAATGGAGTTGTCAACCGTGATGGCGAGATCAGGAACGGGCAGTCCTCCCCGGGAGGAAGAGCAGCTCCGTCTTGCCGAGGTTCAGCTTGAGGTGGTGATCCGTCATCCACACTGATATGTCTGCCAGACATGCAGAGATGCGATTCGCCACCTGGTCATCAGAAGGGGGAAAGGAGAAGATTAGTTGTGTGTGCGTCTGCATAGCAATGATAGGAGAGACCATGTGAGGTTATGACAGAGCCAAGTGACTTGGTGTATAGCGAGAATAGGAGAGGGCCTAGACAGAGCCCTGGGGACACCAGTGGTGAGAGCACGTGGTGAGGAGACAGATTCTCGCCACGCCACCTGGTAGGAGCGACCTGTCAGGTAGGACGCAATCCAAGCGTGGGCCGCGCCGGAGATGCCCAACTCGGAGAGGGTGGAGAGGAGGATCTGATGGTTCACAGTATCGAAGGCAGCCGATAGGTCTAGAAGGATGAGAGCAGAGGGAGAGAGTTAGCTTTAGCAGTGCGGAGCGCCTCCGTGATACAGAGAAGAGCAGTCTCAGTTGAATGACTAGTCTTGAAACCTGACTGATTGGATCAAAGAGGTCATTCTGAGAGAGATAGCGGGAGAGCTGGCCAAGGACGGCACGTTCAAGAGTTTTGGAGAGAAAAGAAAGAAGGGATCCTGGTCTGTAGTTGTTGACTCGGAGGGATCGGTGTAGGTTTTTCAGAAGGGGTGCAACTCTCGCTCTCTTGAAGACGGAAGGACGTAGCCAGCGGTCAGGGATGAGTTGATGGCGAGTGAGGTAAGGGAGAGGTCTCCGGAAATGGTCTGGAGAGAGAGGAGGGGAAGGGTCAAGCGGGCAGGTTGTTGGCGGCCGGCCATCACAAGACGCGAGATTTCATCTGGAGAGAGAGGGGAAAGAGGTCAGAGCACAGGGTAGGGCAGTGTGAGCAGAACCAGCGGTGTCGTTTGACTTAGCAAACGAGGATCGGATGTCGTCGACCTTCTTTTCAAAATGGTTGACGAAGTCATCTGCAGAGAGGTAGAGGGGGGGGGGATTCAGGAGGGAGGAGAAGGTGGCAAAGAGCTTCCTAGGGTTAGAGGCAGATGCTTGGAATTTAGAGTGGTAAAAAGTGGCTTTAGCAGCAGAGACAGAAGAGGAAAATGTAGAGAGGAGGGAGTGAAAGGATGCCAGGTCCGCAGGGAGGCGAGTTTTCCTCCATTTCCGCTCGGCTGCCCGAGCCCTGTTCTGTGAGCTCGCAATGAGTCGTCGAGCCACGGAGCGGGAGGGAGGACCGAGCCGGCCTGGAGGATAGGGGACAGAGAGAGTCAAAGGATGCAGAAAGAGGAGGGGTTGAGGAGGCAGAATCAGGAGATAGGTTGGGAAGGTTGAGCAGAGGAAGAAGATGATAGGATGGAAGAGGAGAGAGTAGCGGGGGAGAGAGAGCGAAGGTTGGGACGGCGCGATACCATCCGAGTAGGGCCAGTGTGGGAAGTGTTGGATGAGAGCGAGAGGGAAAGGATACAAGGTAGTGGTCGGAGACTTGGAGGGGAGTTGCAATGAGGTTAGTGGAAGAACAGCATCTAGTAAAGATGAGGTCGAGCGTATTGCCTGCCTGTGAGTAGGGGGGAAGGTGAAGAGGGTGAGGTCAAAAGAGGAGAGGAGTGGAAAGAAGGAGGCAGAGAGGAATGAGTCAAAGGTAGACGTGGGAGGTTAAAGTCGCCCAGAACTGTGAGAGGTGAGCCGTCCAGGAAAGGAGCTTATCAAGGCATCAAGCTCATTGATGAATCTCCGAGGAACCTGGAGGCGATAAATGATAAGGATGTTAAGCTTGAAAGGGCTGGTAACTGTGACAGCATGGAATTCAAGGAGGCGATAGACAGATGGGTAAGGGAGAAAGAGGAAATGACCACTTGGGAGAGATGAGGATCCCGGTGCCACCACCCCGCTGACCAGAAGCTCTCGGGGTGTGCGAGAACACGTGGGCGGACGAAGGAGAGAGCAGTAGGTGTAGCAGTGTTATTCTGTGGTGATCCATGTTTCCGTCAGTGCAAGAGTCGAGGGACTGGAGGGAGGCATAGGCTGAGATGAACTCTGCCTTGTTGGCCGCAGATCGGCAGTTCCAGAGGCTACCGGAGACCTGGAACTCCACGTGGGTCGTGCGCGCTGGGACCACCAGATTAGGTGGCGCGGCCACGCGGTGTGGAGCGTGTTGTATGGTCTGTGCAGAGAGGAGAGAACAGGGATAGACAGACACATAGTTGACAGGCTACAGAAGAGGCTACGCTAATGCAAAGGAGATTGGAATGACAAGTGGACTACACGTCTCGAATGTTCAGAAAGTTAAGCTTACGTAGCAAGAATCTTTTGACTAAAATGATTAAAATGATACAGTACTGCTGAAGTAGGCTAGCTGGCAGTGGCTGCGTTGTTGACACTACACTAATCAAGTCGTTCCGTTGAGTGTAATAGTTTCTACAGTGCTGCTATTCGGGGGCTAGCTGGCTAGCTAGCAGTGTTGATTACGTTACGTTGCGTTAAAAGAACGACAATAGCTGGCTAGCTAACCTAGAAAATCGCTCTAACTACACAATTTCTTTGATACAAAGACGGCTATGTAGCTAGCTATGTAGCTAGCTACGATCAAACAAATCAAACCGTTGTACTGTAATGAAATGAAATGAAAATGTGATACTACCTGTGGAGCGAAGCGGAATGCGACCGGGTTGTTGAGTGCGGAAGTTCTATTCGGTAGACGTTGGCTAGCTGTTGGCTAGCTAGCAGTGTCTCCTACGTTAAGGACGACAAATAGCTGGCTAGCTAACTCGGTAAATTAAGATAATCACTCTAAAACTACACACTCTAAACTACACAATTATCTTGGATACGAAGACAGCAAAGACAACTAAGTAGCTAGCTAACACTACACTATCAAGTCGTTCAGTTGAGTGTAAAGTTTTCTACAGTGCTGCTATTCGGTAGACGGTGGACGTTTGCTAGCTGGCTAGCTGCTGGGCAGATAGCAGTGTAGACTACGTTAGGACGACGAAATACGATAATTACGCAATTATCTTTGATACAAAGACGGCTATGTAGCTAGCTAAAGAAATTGCTAAGATTAGACAAATCAAACCGTTGTACTATAATGAAATGTAATGAAAAGTTATACTACCTGCGGACCAAAGTGCGAATGCGACGCGTCGCTCCAACCCGGAAGTAGTTATGTAGCTGTAGCTTTGTAAATACATAAATATGCTCTGGATGACAACATGTTTGTTTCCAACATTAGGACTGTTTTCCGAAATATGTAAATCTGCTTTTGTTTCCTTGCTATGACCTGGATATCGCTAACTGGTATTGTCTCGGTCCTACTAGCTATGTGTGAGCTGTGTAAAATGCTTGTACAATGTATAGCATAGACCAAGTTGCTGCAGTTACTTTTATATTGTCAGAAAAGCCATCAACTTCTTACTGGATACTTATTTCAGATTTCCATGAGTTGAGTGATCCTGTTGTTACTGAGTAAATGCACTACAACCATTATGGGCAAGTTTCTTGAGTACGTGTAGGTAGTTCACTCGCATACACAGAGGAGTTGGAACTATCTAAATGATTGTTACATGAAGCACCTAATTAAGTGGGATACATTTGATCCTCCAACTACAGTTTCTGACTGTGTGATTGTCAGATAGGAGGAACGATTGGCAGGAAGGAGCCAAAGAAGGAACAGAAGCGGCACCAGCAGAAGCACAGCGGGCCCAAGGCGGAGAGGAAGAAGAGCAGGAAGCAGCTGGGAACTCCAGCCGGAGATGACGAGCGCAAGAGGAACCCCAAAGCGTTTGCGGTCCAGTCAGCAGTGCGCATGGCCAAAACCTTCCACAGGTCAGCAGCATTCGTATACATGCCCCACTATACTACACTACATGAAAAATCATCCCACCATCAGCTTTCATGTTTGTGTTTTTAGCATTTATTTTGTTTTGTTTCACAAGGTTTACATAGTATATTGTTGTCATTTTAGTTACTGTGACACTAATCTGTGGTTTACAGGTTCATAGAAATAACCATAAGAGTGAATGCTGTTAACATGTATCTTGAGTGGTTCAGACAGAAGGACAGACTTTGAGATTTAGAAAAGCATTGGAGAGGAGGCGGCACAAAAAGTGCAGACAGACACAGTTCAACATCGTAGGAAACTATAAACACTGTTTTTCCCCCCCCCCCTCTCCCAGAGCCCAGGACCTAAAGGCCAAGAAGCATCACATACCCCTGGTGGACCGCACCCCTTTAGAGCCTCCCCCGATAGTGGTGGTGGTGGTAGGACCCCCCAAGGTGGGCAAGAGCACCCTCATCCGCTGCCTGATCAAAAACTTCACACGGCAGAAACTAGGGGACATCTGCGGGCCTGTGACCATCGTCTCTGGTGAGCTGAGCTTGGATGTTTCTTACTGTATTATGATCAGTTAGGTCGTATTCATTAGTGCACACCATAGCAATGCAATTTGCAACCGAAACTTTTCCAAGAAGTGCTTGTTTACATTTAAGGTAGTCCCTCCCCGTTTTGTCACGTTTAGTTCCTAGTGAATACAACCTTGCGTGACCACAGAGCTGTCACTTAATGTGTTGTGTTTACCTTGTGTGACCACAGAGCTGTCACTTAATGTGTTGTGTTTACCTTGTGTGACCACAGAGCTGTCACTTAATGTGTTGTGTTTACCTTGTGTGCTAATGCCGCCGCACCACCATTTTCATTTTCCTTTCAGGAAAGAAGAGGCGTCTTACCTTCATCGAGTGTAGCAATGACATCAATACAATGATTGACTTGGCAAAGGTTGCTGACCTGGTAAGTTAATTTGTGTATGGTGGTTGAAGCCAAAATGTCTGAATTTTAAAGGGATTGATAACTAGATCGAATTGTACTTCTTATGATATTGGAGTATGTACAGTGTCTGTTTTGATGCCTTATTGTTGGCTTTTTACTATTTTATCATGCTACAAAAATGTGGTGTTGGCATAAACACTATTTGTGAGTCCTAAATGACATCCTATTCACTATATAGTGCACTACTTTTGACCAGGGCCTATGGTGCACTACTTTTGACCAGGACCCATAGGGCTCTGGTCAAAAATAGTGCATTATATAGCAAGTAGGGTGCCATTTGAGATGCACATATCTGAGACAATTGAATTGAACCCAGACTTCCTTACCAGACAATAAAAATAGACTTGACGTGAGGCTATCAGTAAGTTAAAGACTGACATCCCTGTGGTCCACCAGGTGCTGATGCTCATTGACGCCAGCTTCGGCTTTGAGATGGAGACCTTTGAGTTCCTCAACATCTGCCAGGTGCACGGCTTCCCGCGCATCATGGGCGTGCTCACCCACCTGGACTCGTTCCGCAATAACAAGGCCCTTCGCAAGACCAAGAAGCGGCTCAAGCATCGCTTCTGGACTGAGGTCTACCAGGTCAGCACCGAATTAGAATGAGAAACTTTTTATCTTTGGCTTCACACCATAAATCGTATTAGCAATTGTGTGTAAGAGTGAGTGAGTCCGTGCAAATAGTCTCTTAAAATGCAGGTGAGTACAGGTAGACTGGTCTGTACAGGTAGATGGGTCTCTGCAGGTAGACAGCTTAGAGTGAGCTGCTCAACAATCTTATGGACTGGAGGTAGAAGCTGTCTCGGAACCTGTTCGTCCGAGACCTGATGCTCAGGTACCGCCTGCCGGAAGGTAGCGGAGAGAGCAGTCCGTGGCTGGAATCCTTGGCGATCTTCCAAACTTCCTCAGAGGCCGCCTGGTGTAGATGTCCTGCTGCCTGCATGACTGGGCAGTCTTCACCACCCTCTGTAGAGCCTTGTGGTTCAGGCCAGGTAGTTGCCGTACCAGGCGGTGATGCAGCCAGACAGAATGCTCTCAATGGTGCACCTGTAAAGGTCCCTGAGGATCTGAGGGGCCAAGCCAAACGTCTTCAGCCGTCCTGTAGTATTCGATCACCTCCGTGGTTTTTCTGAGGTTGAGAGAGAGGTTATTGTCCTGGCACCACTCTGCCAGGGCTCTTACCACCTCTCTGTAGGCTTTCTCGTCATTGTCAGTGATCAGCCCTATCCCCGTTGTGTCGTCAGCAAACTTGATGATGGAGTTGGTTTGACTTGTTTTTTGTGAAGTATTTTTATTGGTTTTCACAAATATATTCAAACGGTACAGAGCATGGATAATACCAAAAGCAACAACAACTGAACACCATACTGTAACTAAATATATACAATCTATATATACAATCTATAGCTAGCATATTTAATTTCTTGGCAAGAGCTGAGATATTTCTGATGTGCTAGATAAACCTTGGAGGTAAATTAGGAGAGTTGGCTATAAATGTGTTATAGTTATAAAGGCTAACAATCTCATAAACATGGCCTCTGTTATTTTCTGAACCTAATCCAACACAAGTCCCTTTCCTGAACAGTGTTCCACGTTCCCTCTTTGTTCCCACAGGGTGCCAAACTCTTCTACCTGTCCGGTATGGTGTACGGAGAGTACCAGACCCAGGAGGTCAAGAACCTGGGCCGCTTCATCTCCGTCATGAAGTTCCGCCCGCTGGTGTGGCAGCAATCGCATCCCTACGTCGTGGCCGACCGGTGAGTGTCCAGACCTTTTAGAGAAATGTGCTTGTAATGGAACGTAGCCAGAACTGATTCAGAGTAGGGAAAGTGACATGGATCAAATCAATTAACTACCAGGGAGAAGCAGTACCCGGACTTTGGGCAAATGGTGTGTACTGTATGTTGCTATTATTGTTTTGTAAATGCTACGCTGCTGTTGTATGGTTGTGTGTAACAGATGTTTTCTAATAGAAAGAATGTTTGTGCGTGTGCGTGTGCGTGTGTGTGTGTGTTGTGCACACTTGCGTGCCTGTGAGCGATGGATCCTAGCGCCCCGCTTTGGTTTTCACTCCGTTTTCAAATGTTCTTGTTGAACTGTACCCCTTCACTGTTCCTCGATCACACTCGCCATCTACACAGCATGGAAGATTTGACGGACCCTGAGATGGTGAGGGTGGACCCCAAATGTGATCGTACTGTATCTCTCTATGGCTACCTGAGGGGGACATACTTGAAGAGTAAAGGCCAGGTCCATATCCCTGGTAAGTATGCTCATTGGGTTCAGAGCAAATGAGAATCTGAGCCCTTTTGGGGAACACTAACTTGTAGAGATTAATTTAATACTGCATCAATACTCTCAAACCTAGTACATATTGACATGCACTATTCACATTCAACTATGTATTTTGCAAATAAACATAGCATGTGGTTACTGCGGTGGTGTGTTTGGGAAATGTTTCACTCCTACACAGTTGTATAAAAGTGGGGTTTTGAAAACATTGATTCTGAAAGCTTTATTGTCTTAACATTGGGCAATTTGGTTTGAAACCTAACACATGATGGCACCCTCTGCAGGTGTGGGGGACTTTGCGGTGGCAGACATCAGCTTCCTGCCAGACCCCTGTGCTCTGCTGAACCGCAGAAGAAGAGCTCTTAACGAGAAGTGAGCGGCGCTCTACGCTCCCAGCGGGAGTCGGGGGTCGTGACGATTAAGGATGCCAGTGTACATCGACTCCCGCAGCCACGTCAATCAAGAACAGTCAGTTCCAACCCGTGGCCATGTATCAGAAACACAAAAAAAGAAAATGCTTTGAAAACATTTAACAAAAAGAAAAACTATGTATTTTTATTGGTCAAAGTTTCAGATAGGATGGATGGTTATATGAATCCTCTCTGAATATAATTGACTCCGATTATATTACAATGCCTGAACGTTGAAATGAGTTACTAAGACCTAGTGCAGGCCATTGAAAATTCCCTCTCCCTGAACCTAGATAATGTCCAGAGAATTTTGTAAGTTTGCCTATGCTCCCTATAATCATTATTCTGTCTCGTTCCACTAGGAGGCAGTCCGTCCCACACAAGTTAGTCCAATTCCCTCATCGTACACACACCCACCCTGGGGGATGCCAAGAATGGCGCCAGCAAAAGTGTCACTATCACAGGGCGACGCCCTGACCCGGAAGATGGCAGAGAGAGAGAGGAGTGAGGAGGAGGAGGGAGGAGGAAGGAGGAGAGGAAAGGAGAACGTTAGACACTCACTCAACAACGTCTTGAAACTCAATGAGTTACCCTATTCCATACATTGTGCGCTACTTTTGACAGCCACTATGAATCATTTGAATCACAGCCTATTTTAAAATCGGGAAAAGAACTAATTGTCAAGAAGCGCAGCCCTAAAATCTGTCATCTTTGCAATCTGAGAGTCCTTACATTCTCTAGCTCCTAATCCTCACTTTTAGCAAAAACCCAAGGGCTGCTGTTTTTGTTCTTTTATGAAAGAAAAGTGGACGCTAAATAGAAGAATAAAGAAAAATATATATTTTTGCCTTCGACGGTGTTGTCTCCATCTTGTCTTACAGGCTGACGTCAGGACCCCAGGAGAGCCGAGTCTGGGACCCTGAGACACAGAGAGAGAGGAGGAAGGCTGTCTTCACTGAAGAGGAAGATGATGATGACGATGATGACAGCGAGGGTAGCAGTGACGAAGAGGGGGATGAGGAAGGAGAGTCTGAAGAAGAGGATGAGGAAGATGAGGGGGGAAACAAAAGGGAAAAAGAAGAAACGGTTTTGAAGAACGAGGCAAAGGACAAAACTGAACCAAAAGAGAAGCAAGGAATAAAGACCATCCCTCCAGTGAAGAGACAGAAGATGGAGGAAAGGAAAGCGGAGAAAGAGCCAGTGGTGGAGGTACCTGCCTTTGCAGACAGTGAGGATGAGCTGGAAATGAGTGAGGAGGAGGAAGGGGGGAAGGGAGAGCAGGAGAGTGAAGGAGAGGAAAGTGATTCGGAGGGGGAAGAAGATGAAGAAGACGGTGCAGTGGAAAAGGGGGATCTCAAACCAATAGACTCGGGTCATTGCTCGGAGGAGGAGGATGCGAGTGATTCAATAGAAGATGACTGTGAAACCATTGTCTCGGGCAAAGAAAGCAAGAAGTCAAATGCCGCCACCAAAATGGAAGAGGAAGATGAGGAGATGGAGGGAGGAGAGCTGTGCTATGAAAGTGCAGGTAATATTCGGTCTATTCAGCGTATTTCCATTGTGGCCCCTCCCCCTTGTCTATACTACCTCTTCAGGGTCCACAGATTTTTGTTCAATAATGCTGCTCTGAATTGAATACCAAGTTGAGTACTTGAATCAGGTGTGTTAGTGGCAGGCTGGAACAAAAACCTGCACACCCTGGTGTAAGCAATATTTTGATGGATGCACCTTACCCCAACAGTTGTCTGTTGAATTCAAAACCAACCTAGCCCTTACTCTCTAGGTACTCCTGTAGATCTGACGGGACTGAATAGGTTTCTTGCCTTGTGATAGGATAATCTAATGACCTATCCAATCGTATTACATTTACAGGAGTGCCTAGGAGCTACGGGTCGATTCAGAATGCGTGCTTGGGTCTGCCATATTGCTTTCACCTTGTGAATACTGATGGGGAGGGGAAGTGGACAAATGGAACAAGAACTTAAGTTGGAATCAATAATTAATTTGACCTTTGACCCTAACCCTAACCCACCATGTTTCTCAGGGGCACTGCGGTGGAAGGAGGGTCTGCAACAGAAAGCGTCGGAGGCGTTTCTACGGCAACAGCGCGCCGCCCCCAACCTGCGTAAACTGGTGTACGGCACAGGTAACGTCTCCTCCTGGATTTCAGTAACAATATTATACATTTTTGTTCTAAAGGAATTTTTTGCTATTCATTTTACTGACATTTTCCCTTTCATCCTAATGTCAAGGCGGTCTTGTTTGTTGAGCACTAGTGTATTCATTAATGCACACTATAGCAAAACGTTTAGCAATGAAAATGAGCATTTGTTATTGGACTATTTTGCCCCATTTGCTTCTGTTTGTGCCTAGCCTTGATTTCTGACTGACTACACTTGTTTCCTTCAGTGGCAGAGGATGATGGTGATGGGGAGGAGGATGAGGAGCTGGGAGGGCTGTTTCGAGTCAGCCGCCCCGAGAAGGGCAAGAAGCATCGTATGGACGGTGTGGACTGCTCCCGTTTTGACCCCGATGCCGCTCGCAATTGGGACCTGGAAGAGGTAAAATAAATCTACAAAACCATATTGTAGCGCCCCTTTCCTTTGTCCCATCTCTTTTACTACAGGGTTTATCTTCCTCTGGGACGCCATGGGTTGCACATTTTTGTTTTAACCCAGCACTAGCACACCTTATTTGGTTCTGGACATTTTAAAGTGTGGAAAGACCAACAGTTGGAAGAAAGGCATTAAGTAAGACGTTAGAAGGAGCTATGGATGGAGGCATCCATACATTTCATATTCTTACCTGGGTTGGGGTCAATACAGTTTTGTTTCCGTCAATTCAAGAGATTAATTACATTTAGAGAATATTTGTTTCTAATTAGTTATCTAGTTTCTAATTGACATAAATATTGTTTCCTCAGATGCTGGACTCGATAAGGGACTGTTTTGTGACGGGGAAATGGGAAGACGATCAAGATGCTGCTACATTGCTGAAAGAGGATGGTAAGGAGTTGCTGCTCGTTGCTTAATAATGTTGGGATTGTTTTCATGACTTTCTTGGTCTTATCCTTAAGTGCTTTATAACTGCAATTTGTCCCATTTTTAAATGCAATCTGTAAAGGTCGACTCCTGTGTTCACATCGAATATGGTAAGCAGAGAGTAATTGAAATTAATCTTCCCCAATTATTTAAATTATTTTCATGTGCTCCGGATATGGGCTCATATTCCCAACAGAGTAGTCCCAATCCATCAGGGCTATGTACTGTATATCAGAAGTCCACTGTTCATTATCACCCCCTCGCTAACTCGCTCTTATTTTCTCTTTTAGAGGAGCTGTATGGCGACTTTGAGGACTTGGAGACGGGGGCAGTGCACAAGGGGAAAGCTGGCAAGCAGAAGGACCAAGCCAAGGAAGAAAGTGATGAGGAGGAGGAGGAGGAGGAGGAGGAGAAGCTGATGAAGGTGGACGACGAGACCCAGAAGAACAAGCGTCTGGAGAAGAAACGGCGGCTGAAGGAGCGTTTCGACACGGAGTATGACGACGGAGACGCCACCTACTTTGACGACCTCAAGGAGGAGATGCAAAAACAGGCAGAGGTGAGGGGTTATGGGGTCATAGGTATGACTTTTGATATGACAGGAGGCTCTGGCCCTGTTTGAGTACTTCAGAAGTGCCTCCTTTGTCCTTTCTTGATGTAATCACAGATAAAAAAAAAAATTGTGTAAGTATTTTGACACTTCATTTAGACAGTTATGAAATGAGTGGGGGTTACAGTTAGGTGGGAGAAACAGTGGGAAGGGTGGATGCAGCCAATGTTCCCTAAACAATGTAGTCACTGTGCAAATTTCAGGTCTGCTGAGTGTAAACTTGAACTTTGAACTTCTGGTGCATGTTTACTGTGCACACTGAGGCTGTACCTGCTTTAATTTTGTTTTAACAGTGGCCAAGTAGCCTACTGTGGTTATTTGATCATAATGTAGGCCGTAATGTAGGCCATACAAAAACAATGGAGAAAACGCGTCACAGAACATTTTAGCATGGAAATAGCTGTTCTATCATTCGGCCTACAGTAGCAGCCAATATGTGGTGTTCAATGCCTACATTCCATTCGACTTAAAAAAAAAAAAATGCAGTTGAAGTTTTTTGAAGTTGGAAGTTTACATACACCGTAGCCAAATACATTTGAACTCAGTTTTTCACAACAAATGACATTTTATCCTAGTAAAAATTCACTGTCTTAGGTCAGGTACGATCACCACTATTTTAAGAATGTGAAATGTCAGAATAATAGGAGAGAATGATTTATTTCAGCTTGTACTTCTTTCATCACATTCCCAGTGGGTCAAAAGTTTACATACACAATTAGTATTTGGTAGCATTGCCTTAATTGTTTAACTTGGGTCAAATGTTTTGAGAAGCCTTCCACAAGCTTCCCACAATAAGTTGGGTGAATTTTGGCCCATTCCTCCTGACAGAGCTGGTGTAACTGAGTCAGGCCTCCTTGCTCGCACACATTTTTTCAGTTCTGCCCACAAATGTTCTATTGAGGTCAGGGCTTTGTGATGGCCACTCCAATACCTTGACTTTGTTGTCCTTAAGCCATTTTGTCACAACTTTGGAAGTATGCTTTGGGTCATTGTCCTTTTGGAAGACCCATTTGCGACCAAGCTTTAACTTTCTGACTGATGTCTTGAGATGTTGCTTCAATGTATCCACATAATTTTCCTCCCTTATGATGCCCATCTATTTTGTGAAGTGCACCAGTCCTCCTGCAGAAAAGCACCCCACAACATGATGCTGCACCCCCGTGCTTCACGGTTGGGATGGTGTTCTTCGGCTTGCAAGCATCCCCTTTTTCCTCCAAACATAACGATGGTCATTATGGCCAAACAGTTCTATTTTTGTTTCATCAGACCAGAGGACATTTCTCTAAAGTTCGATCTTTGTCCCCATGTGCAGTTGCAAACCGTAGTCTGGCTTTTTTTTTTTTAATACATTTTATCCCCATTTTCTCCCCAATTTTCGTGGTATCCAATCGCTAGTAATTACTACTTGTTCTCATCGCTACAACTCCGTACGGGCTCGGGAGAGACGAAGGTCGAAAGCCATGCGTCCTCCGAAGCACCACCCAACCAAGCCGCACTGCTTCTTAACACAGCGCGCCTCCAACCCGGAAGCCAGCTGCACCAATGTGTCGGAGGAAACACCGTGTACTGGCCCCTTGGTTAGCGCGCACTGCGCCCGGCCCGCCACAGGAGCCGCTGGAGCGCGATGAGACAAGGATATCCCTACCGGCCTAACCCGGACGACGCTATGCCAATTGTGCGTCGCCCCACGGACCTCCCGGTCGCGGCCGGCTGCGACAGAGCCTGGGCGCACGCAACCATAGACTCTGGTGCGCAGCTAGCACTGCGATGCAGTGGCCTAGACCACTGCGCCACCCGGGAGGCCATCTGGCTTTTTTATGGCGGTTTTGGAGCAGTGGCTTCTTCCTTGCTGAGCGGCCTTTCAGGTTCTGTCGATATAGGACTCGTTTTACTGTGGATATAGATACTTTTGTACCTGTTTCCTCCAGCATCTTCACCAGGTCCTTTGCTGTTCTGGGATTGATTTGCACTTTTCGCATCAAAGAACGTTCATCTCTAGGAGACAGAACCCGTCTCCTTCCTGAGCGTATGATGGCTGCGTGGTCCCATGTGTTTATACTTGCATACTATTGTTTGTACAGATGAACCTGGTACCTTCAGGTGTTTTGGAAATTGCTCCCAAGGATGAACCAGACTTGTGGAGGTCTACAATTATTTTTCTGAAGTCTTGGCTGATTTCTTTAGATTTTCTCATGATGTCAAGCAAAGTGGCACTGAGTTTGAAGGTAGGCTTTGAAATACATCCACAGGTACACCACCAATTGACTCAAATGATGTAAATTAGCCTATCAGAAGCTTCTAAAGCCATACATTATTTTCTGGAATTTTCCAAGCTGTTTAAAGGCACAGTCAACTTAGTGTTTGTAAACTTCTGACCCACTGGAATTGTGATACAGTGAATTTTAGTGAAATAAACACTAAATTGTCTGTAAACAATTGTTGGAAAAATGACTTGTGTCATGCACAAAGTAGATGTCCTAACCGACTTGCCAAACTATAGTTTGTTAACAAGAACTTTGGAGTGGTTGAAAAACAAGTTTTAATTACTCCAACCTAAGTGTATGTAAACTTCCAACTTCAACTGTATAAATATGTTTTACATGCAGGCTTGAAATTAACCTGTTTATCCAAGGAGGTGACTGAAAAATGTTGTTTGATGCAAGAAACCACTTCACAAAATAAAATTCATTATTATTCCCATACCATTATTAGAGAATCAGACAAATTATGCTACACTCTGCTTATTGGCTACTTATTCAAGACCGTCTCAGAATCCAACACTTCCCCGTTAAGAGATTAAAAAGCTCAGTACCTGACTTTCTTTTCAAAGATGGCAAGAAATGTACACGTTTTGTGCTCTTGTTGGAAGCAACCACTCCCCCATTGTTGACTAGAAATGAGCTATAACAGGGCTAATAACTCAAAGTAGCCAATAATATTAACAACATGCAGCTCTCACTTTGATCTCAAAACAAGCGCATCTACTCAAGACCGCTCATACTGTAGCCTAAACACAGTCCAGTTCAAAGTGAATGGCACAGATCCATATGGCAATGTCTATTTGTATATAGGCCTACTGCAGCTCTGATTGGTTATGGCGCACCGGTCCGTGTAGAATACTGCGGAGTCATGCAAGTCAATGCAATAGAATCCTACTCCAAGAAAATCTCTTGCACATTTAGTTTTGCATACGAAATCTTGCATAATTAGTTTTGTTTCGGTACATTACATTGAAAGTGGCAAGTATTGCGTTGATGTGTTCACAATTGCCACAGTAGAGAGAAACGTTGATAGTGTTAACTAAAGGGGAAAACTGTAGAAAGTTGAGTGACGTTCAACCTCAAGCTTCTGTGCACGGCTGCGCACACACACAGCTTAGAGGGAACTTCGCATATGTGGGGAGCTTCGCATATGTGACATGGCGGGAGTGTTACCACTCAACCACTGCGTAATCACAGATCTGAATTGGGGAGTGAACAGGGTGGTAAACTTACTTGCACCTACCCAACCACCAGATCTGTGCTTACGTCTAAGAAACAAGGAAGGATGCATTTGGAAATTATTCAAACAGGGTCAAGGTAACATCTTATTATGCCCAAAAGGAAACCAAAGTTGTCAGTGGTATTCCGATCAGACATTGGGTCATGTTCATCAGGCACAATGAGGGAAAATCAGTCTTTAAAATGCAAAACAAAACTGTGCATGCTCTTTTTTAAAATGTTAAATCCACTTACAGGACTGTCAACCTTGGCACTGACACAAAGTATATTCAGTATGTGGCCCGTGTGGGATTCAAACAAACAACCCTGGTGTTGACAACACCATGTTCTAACCCACTGAGCCTTTCATTTCACCACAATCTCTAAACCTTTCTCCTCTTCCTAGCTGAACCGGGCTGAGTTTGAGGACGTGGATGACGAGACACGGGTCCAGTACGAGGGCTTCCGGCCTGGCATGTATGTCCGTCTGGAGATCCCCTCCCTGCCCTGCGAGTTTGTCACCAACTTTGATCCCCACTATCCCATCATCCTCGGGGCTCTAGGTGCCAGCGAGGGGAACGTAGGCTACCTGCAGGTAAGTGAAGGGTTAACGAGTCAGACTCCGTTCCATTTCAATTGAAGTAGAGGGAATTGGACTTCCAGTTCAAGAACAAACTATTTGGCTGTGTCTGAAATATCACTCTATTAAATACAGGGATGTCCCATTGAGACTGATGTCTCTTTTACAAGGGAGCCCTGATTCACAAAAATGCCTGACACAATTATAACAATCCAAGGCGGGAGCATGAAACATATAAAAATACAATTTTTTTGAAACGCATGCATTCCTCTGTAAAAAGGTAATTTACCAATACCCTTAAATGTCTGAAAGGCAATGGTGCGTCCAATTGTAGGGTATTCTAAAATGTGTACCATGTATGTGGCAAGTAAAAACTAAAGGCTGTTTTACCTAAATCAGTAATGAGAACAGGAATTTCAAGAATTACTGTGAGTGAGTAAGGTATTTGTACTTCTGTAGGTCAGGAGCGATGTAGTATGGTAGTTTCTGCACGAGCGCTTTATAAATGAACAGAAGGCAATGTTCTCTGCGTTGCCAATGATGGCCAGCCTACTTCCTGATACAGATCACAGTGACGGAAAGTCAACTGAACGATTTATTCTATCAAGCGAAAGGCACAATCTATTTCTGTAGAAGAAGCACATTTTAATTSTGTTTCTTCGTTAGCTCATCTACATGTTTTAAATGACTACTTGTCATCGATCCAAATGCCAAGGTATTTGAGTGGACTCGCTCCATTCAGCGTGCAGATATGTCTGAGCTCTAGAGAACAGAATATACTTTTTTTTATCTGCATTCAGTACCAGTTCGTGGTCAACAAGTGGTTTTTGTATGACATTTTAAAGCAGTCTGCAGATCACCTATAGCCTGGTTCGAAGAGGAGGCAGAGTACAGCACACTGTCATCAGCATAAGTGTAGCTTACAGTTTTTGACTAAGGAACCAATATCGTTTATGTACAGTGGGAATAGTATTGGCCGTAAATCAGTGATGTAGTGGTGCCTGGAGAAGTGGGTATACTAACATTTTGCTAAAAATATTTCTAAACAACCCCGCCCTGTGTTAAAAGTTAAATGAGTCACATAGGCCTAAACTCGCTCTCACACTTTCGTTTAAACAGCGTTTTAAGTCCACCACAATGCTTAAACCACATCAGGAGACCATTTTTGAGGTCTGGGTGAAAATGTAAGAAATGTAACATTTTGAGTGTAGTTACCCTTTAATTCAACTGCAGGCACCTAGCACTGTTTGGTTAGCGGTGTTTCTGTATTACACATGAGATGGAGTTTGCAAAACAAATGGCCACTGGATTGATATCATGATATCATTCTGCTGTGTAGGCATAGGCTACTTTGTAGCTAGTTAACATTTAATTGAAGGTTTCTGGGAAAACCTTTCCATCTACCAGAAGATGGTTAGGCCCATCATTAGCGTCGCAAAAATTGTCCTGTTCCTTAATTGTTTGAAACCTTGAAATTTTACTAAGTACCTTGTTTCAAAGTAGAGTATAGCCAAAACATTAAAAAGTATTTAACCTTTATTTAACGAGGCAAGTCAGTTAAGAACAAATTCTTATTTACAATGATGGCCTACAACGGCCAAACCCGGACGAGCTGGGCCAGTTGTGCGCCGCCCTATGGGACTACCAATCACGGCGGTTGTGATACAGCCTGGATTCGAACCAGGGTGTCTGTAGTAATGCCTCTAGCACTGAGATGCAGTGCCTTAGACTGCTGCGTCACTCGGGAGCCCCAAACCCACTATAGAAATATGGAGGTAATTATTTTAAAGACTTCGCTCTCCTGTGGTATTGGTTTTAAAATCAACTTTCTTTCATTGTTTAGCAGCCAAAAGCATTATCCTAGTCATATTAGCAACCCCTGATAGTTGTTGCATCTTTAGATCTCCCCTCCTTCTAAATTTCTCATCCCTTCTGATAGTGCCTCTTTACTGCATCACATCGATGTAAAGAAGCTAGCTAGCTACATGGAAGTAAGAGGGAGAGTAAACAACATTGTTTCTAGTTGAGGTTAGTGACAAATGAAGTGTCCTGGCTTCGCATCAGTTCAAAAAGTGACGAGTGACTGAAGAGACCACCTAAGAGCTGTGTGCGAGCCGCACAGATCAGCTCAGTCAGATTGCGCAACTGAAAGATGTAAATTCTGCTAATGAGAAGATGGCATAAAATATTCTGCATGCATCCTTCTGATTGGACAAAAAAGATGAAAAGGAGCTTCACGTAAAATTAAATGTCCTTTAGTCTCACATGGAATTCTCGTCTCGTCACATTTTTGTCGACTAAAATAAAAAATAAATAATTTGTAATAATTATACTTTTTTATTAGGTTCTTGGTCACCACCCTGACAAAGGTCCTTCTTGCCTGGTTGCTCAGTTTGGTCGAATGGCCAGCTCTAAGCAGAGTATTTCCATATTTTTTTCAATTTCCCACTGATGGAGGCCGCTGTGCTCCTGGAAACAAACACATTTAACAGTTTTATACCTTTCTCCAGATATAGTGCCTTCGGAAAGTATTCAGACCCTTTACTTTTTCTACATTGTTACGTAACAGCCTTATTCTAAAATGTATTAAATAGTTTTCCCCCCTCAATCTACACACAATACCCCATAATGACAAAGCAAAAACAGGTTTTTAGAAATGGTTGCTTATCTATAATAATACCAAAAAAAACAATCACATTTACATAAGTATTCAGACCCTTTACTCTGTACTTTGTTGAAGCACCTTTTGGCAGCGACTACAGCCTCAAGTCTTCTTGGGTATGACGCTACACGCTTGGCAGACCTGTATTTTCTCCCATTCTTCTTTGCAGATCCTCTCAAAGCTCTGTCAGGTTGGATGGGGGAGCGTTGCTGCACAGCTATTTTCAGGTCTCTCCAGAGATGTTAAAGTCCAGGCTCTGGCTGGGACACTCAAGGACATTCGGAGACTTGTCCCGAAACCWCTCCTGCGTTGTCTTGGCTGTGTGCTTAGGGTCATTGTCCTGTTGGAAAGTGAACCTTCGCCCCAGTCTCAGGTCCTGAGCGCTCTGGAGCAGGTTTTCATCACGGATCTCGGTACTTTGCTCCGTTCATCTTTACCTCGATCCTGACTAGTCTTCCAATCCCTGCCGCTGAAAAACATCCCCACAGCATGATGCTGCCACCACCATGCCTCGTCGTAGAGATGGTGCCAGGTTTCCTCCAGACGTGACTCTTGGCATTGTCCAAAGAGTTAAATCTTGGTTTCATCAGACCAGAGAATCTTGTTTCTCATGGTCAGAGTCCTTTTAGGTGCTTTTTGGCAAACTCCAAGTGGGCTGTCTTGTGCCTTTTACTGAGGAGTTGCTTCTATCTGGCCACTCTATCATAAAGGCCTGATTGTTGGAGTGCTGTAGAGATGGTTGTCCTTCTGAAAGGTTCTCCCATCTCCACAGAAGAACTCTGGAGCTCTGTCAGAGTGACCATCGAGTCTTGGTGGTTCCAAACGTCTTCCTTTCAAGAATGATGGAGGGTACTGTGTTCTTGGGAACCTTCAATGCTGCAGAAATTCGTTGGTACCCTTCTCCAGATCTGTGCCTTGACACAATCCTGTCTCGGAGCTCTACAGACATTCCTTCGACCTCATGACTTGGTTTTTGCTCGGACATGCACTGTCAACTGTGGGACCTTATCTAGACAGGTGTGTGTGCCTTTCCAAATCATGTCCAATCAATTTAAATTTGCCACAGGTAGACTCCAATCAAATTGTAGAAACAACTCAAGGATGATCAATTGAAACAGGATGCACCCGAGCTCAATTTCGAGTCGCATAGCAAAGGGTCTGAACACTATGTAAATAAGCTATTTTTAATACATTTGGAAAAATGTCTTACCCCATAATGAGAGAGAACAGGTAAACCATTTTAGAATAAGGCTGTAACGTAACAACATTTGGTTAAAAGGTCTGAATACGTTCCGTAGGCACTGTATATGCCTCATCACAATTCTAAACTCAGAAAAAAATAAACGTCCCATTGTCAGGACCCTGTCTTTCAAAGAGAATTCGTAAAAATCCAAATCACTTCACAGATCTTCATTGTAAAGGGTTTAAACACTGTTTCCTGTGCTTGTTCAGTGAACCATAAACAATTAATGAACATGCACCTGTGGAACGGTCGTTAAGACACTAACAGCTTTCAGACGGTAGGCAATTAAGGTCACTTATGAAAACTTAGGACACTAAAGAGGCCTTTCTACTGACTTTGAAAAACACCAAAAGAAAGATGCCCAGGGTCACTGCTCATCTGCGTGAACGTGCCTTAGGCATGCTGCAAGGAGGCATGAGGACTGCAGATGTGGCCAGGGCAATAAATTGCAATGCCCGTACTGTGAGACGCCTAAGACAGCGCTACAGGGAGACAGGGCGGACAGCTGATCGTCCTCGCAGTGGCAGACCACGTGTAACAACACCTGCACAGGATCGGTACATCCGAACATCATACCTGCAGGACAGGTACAGAATGGCAAGAACAACTGCCTGAGTTACACCAGGAACGCACAATCCCTCCATCAGTGCTCAGACTGTCCGCAATAGGCTGAGAGAGGCTGGACTGAGGGCTTGTAGGCCTGTTGTAAGGCAGGTCCTCACCAGACATCACTGGCAACAACGTCGCCTATGGGCACAAACCCACCGTTGCTGAACCAGACAGGACTGGCAAAAAGTGCTCTTCGCTGACGAGTCACAGTTTTGTCTCACCAGGGGTGATGGTCAGATTCACGTTTATCGTCGGAAGGAATGAGCGTTTGTCACAGCATCATTGTACTGAGCTTGTTGTCATTGCCTGCAATCTCAACGCTGTGCGTTACAGGGAAGACATCCTCCTCCCTCATGTGGTACCCTTCCTGCAGGCTCATCTTGACATGACCCTCCAGCATGACAATGCCACCAGCCATACTGCTCATCCTGTGTGTGATTTCCTGCAAAACAGAAATGTCAGTGTTCTGCCATGGCCAGAAAAGAGCCCGGATCTCAATCCCATTGAGCACGTCTGGGACCTGTTGGATCGGAGGGTGAGGGCTAGGGCCATTCCACCCAGAAATGTCCGGGAACTTGCAGGTGCCTTGGAAGAGTGGGGTAACATCTCACAGCAAGAACTGGCAAATCTGGTGCAGTACTTAATGCAGCTGGTGGCCACACCAGATACTGACAGTTGTTTTTTATTTTGACCCCCGCATTTGTTGAGGGACACATTATTCCATTTCTGTTAGTCACATGTCTGTGGAACTTGTTCAGTTTATGCCTCAGTTGTTGAATCTTATGTTCATGTAAAGTTTGCTGAAAATAAACGCAGTTGACAGTGAGAGGACATTTATTTATTTGCTGAGTTTATCACGGAGCTCTACGGAGAGTTCCTTGGACTTCATGGTATAGCTTCTGCTCTGACATGCACTGTCAACTGTGGGACCTTATATAGACAGGTGTGATTATTTCTAAATCATATCCAAACAATTGAATTGGCCACAGGTGGACTCCCAAGTTGTACTGATACCTCAAGTATGATCAAAGGAATTTGGATGCACCTGAGCWAAATTCAGGCTGAAAAAAAGTGGGGTATGAATACTTTCTGAAACTACTGTGGCTAGCTTCTTTACATCGATTTGATGCAGTCAAGACAGGCACTACCAGATGGGATGATAGATGACCTATGGAATCTACAAGTCTATCTAACTAGCGTCAGTCCGTATAGCCACTCTCTCCCTCCCATGTAAAACTCACCGGCCCCTACCCGTCATACTGCTGCAAGCAAGCAGCACCTAAGTTGTGCAGCAAGCCAGTTCAAGTTGAAACAATGTTATTAAAAAAAGTGTACATGTAGTTTGACCATTCGGATATCTGAAGAAATGTCATCATATTCTAATCGAGAAATTATTTTAAATTCCCAACCCTAGAATAGGGTGCATTTTGGACGCATCCCTTGCTTCCAACTCTTTTATTTGAATTAAGTAATCTACTGAATTTGAATGGAATTGAACCCAACCCTGCAATGGGTGATGCAGTCCTTTTGAGAGCACTAAATGTAATGGAAGGTCTTGTTTGTTGAGTAGTAGATGTAAATCCCCTCCGATTTTTTGGGGGGTCAGCTAAGCTGCTTAACAGACTATGCCTAAGTAATGGGCCAAGAACCATGCTTAGTCATGCTAACTGAACTTACCTAAGTTCATAATTTGTCAGAAAGCAATATGATGCAACACATCCCATTGTTGATTTATTTGATTGATAAAAGTATATTCATGTTTTATTTGCATCTGTCCCATTTATAAATTAAGATCGAAACAAATAGCAATAAACTATTGCTCAAAACACTGAAAGTGTCATTGAGACTAATTGATAATGAGTAATTTGTGTATAACTTTCCCTAGTGCCTCAAGGTGATCTTTCTCTTGTCCCAGATGCGGTTAAAGAAACATCGATGGCACAACCGTATCCTGAAAACGCGCGACCCCCTCATCCTGTCCCTGGGCTGGCGTCGCTTCCAGACCATCCCCCTGTACCACATCGAGGACCACAACGGGCGCCACCGCCTGCTCAAGTACACACCGCAGCACATGCACTGTGGTGCCACCATCTGGGGTGAGAGCAGTAATGTGGCTGTAGTTTTAGTATTTGTTAGTTATTTGATTCAGGTGGCACCTTTTTCCTCCATTGCAACTATTCATCAGAGGGCTGTATCACATAGCAGGATCACTAAGTTAACCAGCTATCTTTGCACATTGAGATATATCTCTTGATTATCTGGTTCCTTAAAGAAGGTCAAGTTGTAAAATGTTGACGGCGTCGATCCGGTTATACCATGCCTATAGAACTACATATCTCTATGAAGTCGGAAATATTAAGTTATTTCAGTAAACTAACTAAATGACATGCCCCCCTGGTTAGAATTACATGGATCCTAAATCAACTTACCTGTTAGAATATAGGTCAAAGAATGAATCAAATGTGAACCCTGTCCTTCTCTGCTGTGTTCCCAGGTCCCATCACACCTCAGGGCACTGGCTTCCTGGCTGTGCAGTCAGTCTCAGGAACTAAGGTAAGAATCAGAGGCAGGCCACAAAGGAAATAATTACATGTAATCCTTTTACACTTGTGGGAATTTGGCTATATGTATAGGGCTAAATTGAAATGTTTCTTACAGAAGAAATATAAGATGCATATTGCATAACCATGGTAGAAATTGAAAGGGAACAGGTTGGAGATTGTGGAATTTATTAGACCAAAAGGTGAGGACACAACAGTTACCTGACACAAGACTGAATCCAAACATTACATTGTTGATACTGTTAGGTTCTAAAAAAAAATGTGCGGACGCTTAGTAAAGCTCAAACCAAGTTTATTCACCCACTGGGTCATACAGCTGCATAAGACAAATAACATTCACACAAGCACTGGTATATAACCCTTTCTCCTATGCTGAGCCCCTCCTTACACATATGAACAGCCAATACACCTCTGTTGCTATCCAGAAGATTGGTGATCGGTTCTTCCTCATTTCATCTAACCTGACCTCTGCCCAAATTCCTCACTCCTCCCCAACTCATGGCTGACATGTTGACTTGTACCAGACCGTGGTTCTTTTCCTCCCATAGGATCCCTGATGGCTAACAATAACATATCCTGACAGAATGTAAACGTTCTACATTCTCCTTGTGATACGGTTAAGGATATTTCATATTTTCAAGTTAGAAGTCAGAACCCATCAATACTATGTGCATTTTACATATATTGTACTTTTTGCAGCATTTGTTGATAATGAAATCTGAAAATACTCGGCATACATTCAGTAACATAATAGCCCAAATTTACCATGAATATTCTTATCCGCCACATACAGTGCATTCGGAAAGTATTCAGACCCTTTGACTTTTTCCACATATTATTATGTAAAATGCCCATCAATCTACACACAATACCCCATAATGACAAAGGGGAAAAAAGTTTTTTAGACATTTWAAAAAATAAATGAAATTACACATTTACATAAGTGTTCAGACTCTTTACTCAGTACTTTGTTAAAGCACCTTTAGCAGCGATTACAGCCTCATGTCTTCTTCGGTATGACGCTACAAGCTTGGCACACCTGTATTTGGGGAGTTTCTCCCTTCTCTGCAGATCCCCTCAAGCTCTGTCAGGTTGGATGTGGAGCGTTGCTGCACAGCTATTTTCAGGTTTCTCCAGAGATGTTCGATCGGGTTCAAGTCTGGGCTCTGGCTGGGCCACTCAAGGACATTCAGAGACTTGTCCCGAAGCCACTCCTGTCTTGGCTGTGTGCTTAGCGTTGTTGTCCTGTTGGAAGGTGAACCTTCACCCCAGTCTGACGTCCTAAGCACTCTAGAGCAGGTTTTCATCAAGGATCTCGGTACTTTTCTCCATTAATCTTTTCCTCAATCCTGACTAGTCTTCCAGTCCCTGCCACTGAAAAACATCCCCATAGCATGAAGCTGCCACCACCAGGCTTCACCTTAGGGATGGTGCCAGGTTTCCTCCAGATGTGACTCTTGGCATTCAGGCCAAAGAGTTGGTTTCATCAGACCAGAGAATCTTGTTTCTCATGGTCAGAGTCCAAGCGGCTGTCATGTGCCTTTTACTAAGGAGTGGCCTGATTGGTGGAGTGCTGCAGAGATGGTTGTCCTTCTGGAAGGTTCTCCCATCACCACAGAGGAGCTCTGTCAAGAGTAACCATCAGGTTCACCGGTACCGTCACCTCCCTGACCAAAGCCCTTGTCCCCCGATTGATCAGTTTGGCCAGGTGGCCAGCTCTAGGAAGAGTCTTGGTGGTTCCTAACTTCTTCCATTTAAGAATGATGGAGGCCACTGTTTTTTGGTACTCTTCTCCAGATCTGTGCCTCGGCACAATCCTATCTCTGGGCTCAATGGACAATTCCGTCGACCTCATGGCTTGGTTTTTGCTCTCAACTGTGGGACCTTATATAGACCGGTGTCTGCCTTTCCAAATCATGTCCAATCAATTGAATTTACCACAAGTAGACTCCAATCAAGTTGGAGAAACATTTCAAGGATGATCAATGGAAACAGGATGCACCTGAGCTCAATTTCGAGTCTCATAGCAAACGGTCTGAATAATATTAAATGTTTTATTTTTTATACATTTGCAAACATTTCTGATAACCTGTTCACTTTGTCATTTTGGGTTGTGTGTAGATTGAGAAATATTTTATTTAATCCATTTTAGAATGAGGCTGTAATGTAACAAAATGTTGAAAAAGTCAATGGGTCTGAATACTTTCTGAATGCACTGTTAGTCAAAACAATGACGAGGGTTTGAGTGAGAGGTGTAACTGGTGTCTCCAAGTGTCTTAGGAACTGTGCACACTTTGGAGAGGGAGTGTGCACAGTTCCTAAGTCATTTCAATGCACTTTCATTACTCAAGGAAAGAGCCTTTAACTATTAGGTGCTTTTTTTGAGCTCTCCTAGCTGTGCTGTTGAGGAAGTGAAGTAAGCACACTTGTAGTTTTTTGTTTGGAACACAGCCTAGCATCATAAGCAACACACAATTACTGTTTACGCAATCCAAAAACGGTCCATTATAATTCCCAATCGGAGTCTGCTGGGCATCATTTGAAAGCTTATTCTATTGCCAACATGGCTAGCTAAGATACGATCTCAGTGTTAGGCTTTCACAAGGCACTTCAGAGAAACAGTCATTTTGGTGAGGTTAATGGAGTGTGGTGCGTGTTCTGGGGCAAATTGTCTTCACAATGCGTCAAACGGGCTCATTCTGTTCCAAACAACTCATGGTATTGATGCCTTGTCATTCTTGTAACTGTACATCAAACATGGCGATCATTGACGTTT
Source organism: Salvelinus sp. IW2-2015 (assembly GCF_002910315.2). NCBI lineage: Eukaryota > Metazoa > Chordata > Actinopteri > Salmoniformes > Salmonidae > Salvelinus > Salvelinus sp. IW2-2015. The sequence continues at coordinate 10,683,696 of NC_036845.1, forward strand.
GTAATGTAAATTACAAGAGTTTTATAATATGTGAAGTGCACATTTGGACAGGAGTGTGATTGGCTTGTATGACATCAGTGCGGTATTTATTATAACCCTCAACGTCTTTTAGAACAGATCGAGTCCCCTTCATTTACAGCATCCTCACTCAGACATTTTTTTGTGTGCAAAAGTAGCCCAGTTAGCTGCAGGGATAGGGACATCTTGTTTCAGGTGGTGCTCAAGTTTAGAACCATCTGTTAGGTGAATCCCGTAAAGCGGAGACCCTGAACTCTGACGTCATGTACAGCATATTACTGTACAGCCACTGCGTTACAATTAAGTTTTATCGGTGTCCAAATCTAACATTTTACAACCCGTATATGGGCTAGAGGGTTAACATCCCTGACTTGGATGCACAACAGCAGTCAACCCAGAGGCTACGGCTGAGGACACAAACACGTACGAGTAGTCCTGCTACGACCTCCAGAGCCATCAACTAGGCAAAAGGACAATATCGGAACAGGGTGGAATTCTATTATACCAGCTCCAACACATGTGACAGGGGCTACAGTACATAACGGACCACAAAGGAAGCCCTAGCCGTGATCTGCCCAACGATGCCTCTCTACAAGACAAACTCAATGCATTTTATACAGGCTTCAACAAAAACAACACAGAGCCCTTCACAAGAGCCCCCACTAATCCAGAGGACTGGGTGATCTCTCTCTCTCAGGGGCTGACGTAAGGTTTTTAAACAGGTCAAAACTCTTAAGGCCCTGGGCCAGACGGTATTCCGGGGCATGTCCTCAGGGCATGCACAGACCAGCTGGCAGGCATCTTCACTGACATTTTCATTCTCTCTTTGTCCCAGTCAGTAACCCCCACATGTTTCAAACCAACTGCCATCATTCCTGTTCCCAAAAACTAAGGCATCCTGACACAATGACTACCGCCAAGTAGCACTCACATCTGTAATAATGAAGTACTTTGAAAGGCTGGTCATGGTACACATTAACTCAATCATCTGACACCCAGGAAAAATTACAATTTACATAGTGCCCCAACAGATCCACTGACAACGCAATGTCAATTGCACTCCATTTTGCTCTTTCCCACCTAGAAAAAAGGAATGCATACTATGTGAGGATGTTGTTCATTGACTACAGCTCAGCATTCAACACCATAGTGCCCTCCAAGCTCAGGACCTTGGAACTGAACACCCCCCTCTGCAATGAGGCGAAAAGACAGCCTACAGGGAGGTGGTCAGAGACTTGTCCGTGTGAGACCAGGACATAAACCTCTCTGTCAACGTCAGCAAGACCAAGGAGCTGATCGTGGACTTCAGGAAGGAGGGGTCGGTGCAGATCCACATTGACGGGGCTGCAGTAAAGGGTCAAGAGCTCGGTGTCCACATCACTGAGGACTTAACTTGGTCCTCTCACACCAGCACAGTCGTGGAGAATGAACGGCATTATCTCTTCTCCCTCAGGAGGCTGAAATGATTTTGCAAGCCTTGCTGTTCATTGATTATTGATTGTCACTACCTTTTATCTATCTATTTTATCCTGCTACCGGTTACTATTACTCTTGTTTACATGTATATATTGCCACTAGTATATTACCATAAGTATTTATATATTCTTGCTACCAGTCACTTTTCAGCCCTGTTTACATGTACAGTGCCTTCAAAGTATTCACACTCCTTTACTTTTTCCACATTTTTCCACATACCCCATAATGTCAAAGTGGAATCTTTGTAGCTGAAATGTTTTGAGTCAATAAGTATTCAAACCCTTTTATGACAAGCCTAAATAAGTTCAGGAGTAAAAATGTGCGTAACAAATCTCAAATCTCATAAACTAACATTGAGTGGCTGCTGCCAACACTGATTTAACTCCAGCCACTTTAATAATGGAAAATTTATGTAATTTTTTTTTAGCACCAGCCACTTTAAACAATGCCACTTAATAGAATGTTTACATACCCTACATTACTCATCTCATATGTATATACTGTACWATGACTCATTCATATCTTTATGTACATATTCTTCATCCCTTTACACTTGTGTATAAGGTAATTGTTGTGAAATTGTTAGGTTAGATTACTTGTTGGTTATTACTGCATTGTCGGAACTAGAAGCACAAGCATTTCGCTACACTCGCATTAACATCTGCTAACCATGTGTATGTGACAAATAAAATTTGATTTGATAAATTGCATGGGTTAACATGATTTTTGAATGACTACCCAATCTCTATACCCCCCACACACAATTATCTTTCAAGTGCCTTAACTTCTTATGGCTGCATTCCCGTTAACGGGATGATATGACAACAGTCAGTGAAAGTGCAGGGTGCCAAATTCAAACAACAGAARTCTCATAATTTAAATTCCTCAAACATACATGTATTTTATACCATTTTAAAGGTAATCTTGTTGTTAATCCCATTAAGTGTCTGATTTCAAATAGGCTTTTCAGCGAACGCACCACAAACGATTGTTAGGTCACCGCAAAATCACAGAAAAACAAAGCCATTTTTCCAGCCAAAGACAGTCACAAAAAGCAGAAATAGAGAAAATTAATCACTAACCTTTGATCTTCATCAGATGAAACTCATAGGACTTCGTGTTACACAATACATATGTTTTGTTCGATAAAGTTCATATTTATATCCAAAAACCTCAGTTTACATTGGTGCCATGTTCAGAAATGCCTCAAATATCCGGAGAAATTGCAGAGAGCCACGTCAAATAACAAATACTCATCAAAAACTTTGATGAAAGATACATGTTTTACATAGAATTAAAGACACACTTGTTCTTAATGCAACCGCTGTGTCAGATTTCAAAAAGCTTTACGCAAAAGCACAATATTCAATAATCTGAGAACAGCGTTCAGCCACAAAAGGAAGCCATACAGTTATCTGCCAAATTGTGCAGTCAACAAAACTCATAAATAGTATTATAAATCTTCACTTACCTTTGCTGATCTTCGTCGGAATGCACTCCCAGGACTCCCACTTCCACAAGAAATGTTCGGTTATGTCCAAATAGCTATTTTTGTTAGCGTGTTTGGTAAACAAATCCAAAGTCAGGAAGCGCGTTCACTAAAAGCAGACGAAATGTCAAGAAGTTCCGTAACAGTCCGTAGAAACATGTCAAACGATGTATTGAATCAATCTTTAGAATGTTTTTAACATAAATCTTGAATAACGTTCCAACCGGAGAATACCATTGACTTCAGATGTGCGATGGAACAGAGCTCCCTCATGTGAACGCGCATGGTCAGAGCATGGTCAGGTCATGGTAGACCTGACTAATTCCTGTCTCCTTCAGCCCCACTTCACAGTAGAGGCATCAGACAAGGTTCTACAGACTGTTGACATCTAGTGGAAGCTGTAGGAAGTGCAAACAGATCCATATCCCACTGTGTATTCAATAGGGGCTGGGTTGAAAATCGACCAACCTCAGATTTCCAACTTCCTGTTTAGATTTCTTCTCAGGTTTTTGCCTGCCATATGAGTTCTGTTATACTCAGACATCATTCAAACATTTTTAGAAACTTCAGAGTGTTTTCTATCCAATGCTACTAATAATATGCATATATTAGCAACTGGGACTGAGGAGCAGGCAGTTTACTATGGGCACCTCTGGGCACCTTTCATCCAAGCTACTCAATACTGCCCCTGCAGCCATAAGAAGTTAATCAAGTAGTGAATTTCAAGCACAGGTTGAACCACAAAGAACGGAGGTTTTTCAATGCCTCGCAATGAAGGATGGTGATTTGGTAGATGTGTGTGTAAATTTTAATTTAGAAAAAGCAGATGATAAATATCCCTTTGAGTATGGTTAAGTTATTAATTATCATTTGGATGGTGTAACAATACACCCAGTCACTATAAATATACAGGTGTCCTCCTAACTCAGTTGCAGGAGAGGAAGGAAGCTGCTCAGGGATTTCATCATGAGCCCAATGGTGATTTTGAAACAGAGTAATGGTTGGGATATGAGAACTGAGGCTGGATCAACAACATTGTAGTTACTCCACATTACTAAACTAAATGACAGAGTGAAAATAAAGGAAGCCTGTACAGAAGAAAAAAAAACATGCATCCTGTTTGCAACTAGGCACTTAAGTAATACTGCAAAAAATGTGGCAAAGCAATTCATCACATTTGCAAGCATGGTGGTGACTGAATCATGCTGTGTTGTATGCCTGTCATTGTTAAGGACTGGAATTTTTCCGGAGAATTTTTTTTTAACTGAATAGAGCTAAGCACAGGCAAAATCCTACAAGAAAACCTTGTTCAGTCTGTTTTCCACCAGACAGCGGGAGATTAATTCACCTTTCAGCAGGACAATAACCTAAACCACAAGGTCAAATCTATACTGGAGTTGCTTACCAAGAAGACTGGGAATGTTCCTGAGTGGCCGAGTTACATATTTGCCTTAAATCTACTAAAATCTATTGCGAGACCTGAAAAGGGTTGTTTAGCAATGATCAACAGCCAATTTAACAGAGCTTTGAAAAGAATAATGGGCAAACGTTGCACAATCCATGTGTGGAAAGACTCAGCTGTAATCTCTGCCAAATGGGCTTCTACAAAGTTTTGACTGCCAAATGTGTTCAGCATGAACACTGCCAAATGCCAAATGTGCTTCTACAAAGTTTTAACTCTGGTGTGAATGGTGTGAATACTAAATGAGAGATTTCTGTATTGCATTTTCAATAAATTTGCAGAAATGTCAAAAAACGTTTTCACTTGTTAATATGGGATATTGTGTGTAGAAAATATATTTAATCCATTTTGATTTCCGGCTGTAACACAATTTTTTTTTGAATAAGTCAAGGGGTATGAGTACTTTCTGAAGGCACTGCATGTCTCATTCTGAGACGCTGTGTGCTAATGCCTCAATTGGTCAACTCTGCTGTCTAAAGAAAAGAGCGGGTTGTAGGTTGACTCTGCTGCTGCGATTGGATAGCGTGCAGCTGTGCTGTAGGTTAACTCTGCTGCTACGATCGGGTCACATGTAGCCGTGCTCCGAATAAATAATTACTTGCTGCCAGCCTCAAATCTCCATTTTGGAAGATATTGACATTCTACCACTTACACTTTAGTAGATTTTGCAACTAGTACAATTGTTTACGACTCATATCGATGCAATATCTTTTTCAACCATAGAAGTTGTTTTGAGTTCAGCTCCTCTTTAAAATGTTACCATATTATGTAAATACCCTGTAAATGGTGAACTGGATATTTKTATTCCTTTATTTGTCATTATTAGCACAATATGTACGTACACCTATTACACCAAAGATGGCTCATTTGCATTTGTCAAGAGTAACCTACAACCATACCAGTACACAGTATGGCTTACTTCCAGTAGGATCTTTTAAGTTTTCCGTTCTCTCTTACAGACCAGTTTCCGCATCGCAGCTACAGGAGTTGTCCTTGACCTGGACAAATCTGTGACCATAGTCAAAAAGCTCAAGCTGATTGGCTACCCATACAAGATCTACAAGAACACATCCTTCATCAAGGTAGGATGCACCTCATAGCACTACTGACATACCATAGTTCAGCTACAATATACAGTATTTACTTTTTGTGGTAGACATTTGTTTATCTGTTGTAGAACAGGATAACAGAAATAATCTAACACTATGGACCAACTGTGTAAGTAATGGTTTATGAATGTATTAATATATAATTATTGGTTCACAGCAAAGCTGTGAAACCTATTCTATGAATTCTTATTATATTTTTTTCCTTGACATGGTCAAATAACAGCAAAGCTGTGAAACCTATTCTATGAATTCTTATTATATTTTTTTCCTTGACATGGTCAAATAACTAGATTTTTTTTATTTTTCTAATTTGGCACACAGAATCTAGAGGCCATGAGTAACTTGGTCAAAAAGAATGGCACGATTGACCTCCATCACACTGTTTGACCTAGAGACTTGAAACGGTTGTTGTCTTTCTTCATGCTGAACAAATTTGCCTCAAGGACCCATAAGGTCTGTCGGGATAGATATCTCTCCATCTTGGACATTTTGGAAAAACGTATTCCCAAGAACCATAAATCCAAATAACACCAAATGATGTATGTATGCCCATGGTACATCTCKTAACTTAGTTTGAGAAAAGCTAAGGGATTGGTTAAGAAATGGCTGGGTTATTGATCAATTAGGAAATACTTTTAACTYTATGGTCATTACCATGATGAACCATGTTAAGTTTGGAATTTAGTTTCCTTATGTTTTTAAGATCTCATTTAACAATTCACTTTTTTAACTATGCTTAATCATAAAAAAAATCCTAATGGACTAAGTCAGATTCACTCCAAATGTGGCCACACTATACCAGTAGGTGCATTTTAGCACTAATATGCTAAAAAATACTTTTTTATATTTCTTTTCATGAACCAGATTTTACGTGTCCATTTTAACCACTAAATCCACTCCGCAGTAGCCTATCAACTTGAAACTTGTAATCGCTACCATGGACTTCCCTAAGATGAAACGCACTGTATTTGGTATTGATATCTCAAAAAACAAGGAAACTATTGACTTATTATTTGCATATGTAACGCTAATACTCAATCCTCTGCAATCATCTTCTCCTCATGAACCATGCATCAGATTCACTCCAGATTTTGTATTTTGATTCATTACATCAGTCTTCAATGGGTTAGAATTTCTGTTGTTGCTGCATTCATATGGCTGCACTGTACCAATAGACGCACATTAGCACATATGCTAATGCTAAAAATCTTCTTATGAACCATAAATCAGATTGACTCCAGATTTGGTATATAGACGGGTTGGATGTTTAGCAACAAAACKGACACATRCGCTGCTATGGGGCAAAACAGACTGGGTTGGCTTAGATTATCGACAACATGTAAACTATATTTCTTATCCAATGTTTAGTCTCAGTTGTTGGTTAGCTAGCTAGTCAATTTTAGCCATATTAGTATTGACTTGAAGTCAGTCTAAACACCTCAAAACAAGACATGGTATCAAGAACAAGATTAAACGAGCTGAAACGAGTCACTTACGATTCCCCACATGGCAGTTTCTTGACATTGTTGGTAGCTATCTGGCCATCCAGAATCACAACTTAAGCTTCTGCCCCATTGATGCGTGCACATGGGTTAGCTGACAACGTCACAAACTATCTAATGAATTAGCCTCTAATGAATTTGAGAATGATTAGTTGCTGCATTCAAAGTCGACCACACTACACGGCCCTTATAGCCCTGGTGTGATAAGAACTGAACCGATGAACATGGGGCCATGAAATTTGGTATGTAAACCTTATGTATATGTCCTTATAAGTTGTGTGAATATAAAGTCAGATCAGCCCTACTACTCTGAGTATAAATGAGACTCAGGTCCACCCCAAAAAATTCAGAAAAACGTGAGCTTTACACTTGTTTTGTTCCCAGGGGATGTTCAACACCGTGCTGGAGGTGGCGAAATTCGAAGGGGCTTCCATCCGAACTGTCAGTGGGGTCAGAGGTCAAATTAAGAAGGCCCTGTCAACGCCGGTGGGAGCCTACAGAGCCACGTTCGAAGACAGGCTGCTGATGAGTGGTGAGCAACTGGCGCAGTCTAGAGCATTTCATAGTCCCAAAAACAACCCTTAGCCCCCTCACCCTACCCTCTATGCGCTTGTGGAGATCTGAAGGCTTRGATAGGCRAAAGTAATATGGTGAAAATTCCAGTWGTAGTAGGATTTACACAATTTGACAAACGTATGTATTGCCTGCAGCAGATTGCTCCTACTGTTTTGGTTGCACATTTCATGGAAACTTCTATGACCGTTACAGTAATTTGCACGGAATACTGCCTTTATATTCCTAGCTAGTACTTCTGGGTGTGTTTACACATTGCGTCCCTGTGCTCCTGTTACATGTTGTTCATTACTCTTGTGTGTAGATATTGGTTACCTGTKYTCCTGGTATATGTTATTTAGGGTTGGCCCCRACTAAAAAAAAAATATTGGTAGACCAAAAGTCGTCCGTTCTTTTCACCAATCGATTGGTCAAAATTTGAAACCGTGTATTTTTCCATATATAGACACACCCTATATGCTTTTATTAAAATCAACTATATATGCATTGAGCTTGTCTGATGCTTTAAACTCACTGTTTGATGAAATAAGACACATGACTCGAGGGAGCCAGAGATCAAGATAACCAGAAGAAAAAAACAAAAAACCTTAACCTGACCCGACCATCCTCCTCCCGCTCCTACTGGCTTTTACAGATCCTGCTGTTACTCATCTGAAGTTGCCGGTAATGGGCTGTACGAGGAGTTAGCAAACTTTCTCATGTGGAATGCAAATGWATCATACCATTTCTACTGATCTGCATGCCAGTTATGGTTTTCATATGTACATTTGTGGAACAGTTTCATTTTATTTATAATGTCTTCGTATCTCTAAATCATTGTCATGTGGTTAATCACAATGCTATCCAAATGAAAATTATGAACCTAAAAAGTAACTTCTGCCATTGACAATTATGTAAAAATAGCCTATAAAGGCAACAAATAAAAACCTTGCAGCCTGCAGGTAGAAAAKAATCCTGATAAAAAWWAAWWWYCWMWWWRTYRCAKWRRSKMCACGTGKMSYYWMWSYWRMAAMMTTGWAWYAWYKTAKKWMCKKCSKKMMGTGCCTTGCAATTTTGTATAAAATATTCTGGGCCCAGAGGCCGTGTCTAGACTTGACAGTTCACGCAGCTTTAGTATTCTGATCATAGAGTTCTGTTCACGGAATTCCGTACGCGTGCATCTACGCCTACATTTAAACGTGTCCGGATTCCCTATTCCCGCGCTATATTCAAATGCCAGTATGCATTCTAAAAACGGTGAAATCGGCAAAATATGGTAGCACAACAACTGATGGCAGTAGATAACTACTGTAGCTAACAAGCAATTCTAAAGGGATTGCAAACGGGTTAGCATAACTCTAGGCCAAAAATGTTTTTGTTATAAATATTAGCTAGCTGGCTAGTATTTGAGGCCAGCAAACACGTTACTCACACACTAGGAACGTATTTACTCCAACGTTATAATGAAAAGGTGCCTCGGTCCCAGAACAGAAGTATTCTTGAGACTGTACCCACTGTATGAGCTTTCCGTAGCCTGATTGCATCCAGACTGAGGAGAAATCTGCACACAATGCAGCCTGACCACCTTCTGAAGTGGTCAGTTTGATCTGAACACAAAGCAACTTTTGTGCATSWAGACCAGTYTTCTCAATGTGGTCTTTTGTATTCTGATGGCAGAAGTCAAATGTACGTGTCAAGTGTAGACACGACCAGAGTTTCCCGCGCTAGTGAGCTCAGCACAGGAATTGTCATTCTCAATGGATGTAAAAACAGACTTTGTTTGAGGTGAACAAAACATTACTTTGAGACGCTCCACAGCTCATTAGTGGTGGTGCGTTAAGCCAATCAGAAATTCTATCAGATCCCCAAATGGGCACATTTATGATCAGGCCAGGTAGCCAATACGCCTACATCTATGCGTAATCAGGTGCGCATCCTTACTCAACATTGACAGGAGCGCTCCAAACAAAAGACAATGACTAAATTGACAAAACTCATAAATGGAATGAAATAAACCAAAACWTGTTTCTCAAGTGTAGCAAAGGTTGTGCACTCTGCAAACGATTAGTCTCGCCCTCCACAATGCACTAGTTCACGGAGAAATATATATATTTGCTACTGTTCGACTAAAAACAATCTTTGTCGACCTACCGCCTATCGGCCAAACAATCGACCAGTCGAATAATTGGGGTCAGCCATAATGTTAATAATTACTCTTGTTCATGTGTGTAGACATTGTGTTCCTGCGCTCCTGGTACCCGGTGTCAGTCCCTCAGCTCTACAACCCCGTGACCTCCCTGCTGATGCCAGCGGGCCAGAAGGACAGTTGGTCGGGCATGAGGACGGTGGGCCAGCTGAAACACGACCTGGGGGTCCGCAACAAGCCCAACACAGACTCACTGTACAAGGTAAGGCCAGACCGACGAGGTGGCAGCCAGAATACATAGAGAAAAAAGGAATGTCCACTCACTGTTTGTTGCTTCCAAACATGACCCTAATTCTAAACCTAACCGTAACCCTAGCAAACAGTTGCATATCAACAGATAGTTTGGCCATCTGTAGATGATCGATAGGGGACTATCCAAATAAAGTGTGACCTGATCTTTTGACGAAGCTCAATTTATTAAATATGGAGGCAGTTAGACTATCAACCGTTTATTGTTCACAAAAGGGGCGTTTTTATTAGGTATTTGGGGTGAMTAACGTAAGACATTTGGTAAGTAAAAATGGCGCATAGCAAAACATAACAYCACACAGATTCATTTATGGGTACATTTCCTACTTCCTGCCAATCCGAGAAGCATCCAGCTGCCGGGTCTGCAAATCTCAAAAGTCATGTGCGTGCGTCTCAGATGGTGTTTTTGCATCTCAGATGGCATGTGTGTAGTGCATTAACACCCTGGACCAGAGCTATACTCGATCACTAGCTCTGGTCCAGGACGGTAGTGCGCTGCACACATATCAGTCTGCACATTAGCTCTGGTCCAGGACGGTAGTGCACTGCACACATATCAGTCTGCACATTAGCTCTGGTCCAGGACGGTAGTGCGCTGCACGCATATCATCTGAGCCACTACGTATCGTAGTGGCCGACGTTGGGAAAGTGTTAGGATTAATTTAGTTTTGTAATACGTTTTGGATACAATGTTAATTTCCTACTTGTAGTGATTTTTCRCYGAAAATGTACAACCAARCAACCACTGTTGYTTGTGCTTTAGCTTCCACSTTGATATATTGGCTACGCTAGCTAGCTGACTACTTCCCTCGCTGTAAGGTTAAAGGATCTATGGGAAAGCTGTGCTCGGCAGGCGGGGGTGAAGGACACTGTCCCGATGTTGTGAAACACCTGCTTGCCATGCGTTCTCTCCCCACTAGACTATCACGCGGTGACATCCAGGTGGTTACCAATATAAGTTATTTCTCATAAAGGCTGCTATCCTACTTGGAATAAAAAAAACTTGGACCAAAACATTTAGCTACGTTAGCTAACCCCAGCAACACTGTGATACAGCTGCCCAGTGGGAGGCACCTCTGATTGGCAGGCACCGATACAACACCGGTGCACTGGTCATTCGGCACAGGCTTGTTGTCGTGCATCCCAAGGCATGTCACTGTGACATCCATGGTGACCAATATTACAAGTTTATTTCTCGCTCGCCAATTAGAATAAACATATCTCTAACTAGCGSCCAGCATTTAATGTCTTTTTTACAAATGTGAAACCGAAGGCAACTTTCCACATTGCRTGGACAGTAAAGTTTGTCTAAATCTAATTTCACCACCCGTGCTGTTGGTGGCGTTTACGCTCCATCTTCTCTGGCACCATTTGACATCTGTCCTCAGCTCCAATGTCTCACAGCGTCTGTAGTATGAAAAGGTATCTGCTGAAGCAAGACTATTGGCCTGATTGGATTTTGAACCTCTGACCTAACCCTTGACCCTTTCTCCCCCCTTGGCAGCCGGTTGTGCGAGCGCAGCGCCACTTCAACAAGCTGCACATCCCCAGGGAGCTGCAGAAGGCATTGCCCTTCAAGAGCAAGCCCAAACAGGACCAGCCCAAGGGAAAGACGCCCAAGGACCTCCAGAGGCCCGCTGTCATACGGGAGCCCCACGAGAGGAAGGTAAGGGTCTCCTTACGGAAACGATAATGAAAAATCCCATGATGTTTGTCAGATTTACTCATTCTCTTTATCTCTGATGTACTAATATGCTGTGAAAGCGAAACCGGACTGGCCAAGGTGCAGGCTTTTGTTCTAGCCCAGCACTAACACATTTGATTCAACAAATGGTGGTCTACATGATCTAAATCTGTGTAAAAGCTGGGCTGTAACAAAAACCTACATACTGTCGCCTCCCCATAATGTGGTGGGCACGCGCACACACACCAATAACTATATATATGAATGGACAAAGCCATTGATCACGGTACGCCATTCATTCCTATGTGAAGACTCCATAGCACATTGAAGCCAAATTTAAGTCGGTTAAGTGACGTTACAGGCTCAGTGCTGCTCCCTCATTGAGTAACTCCAGTTGAAGGACGACCCGGGTACTGCAGGCTGCCATTAGCAACTAATTATCCTTAACTTCTGTGTGATATTTTAAAATAGTTTCAAGGACATACAACTGGTGTATTAAAGTAATTATTGGTACCATGATTGTCTTAGAATATTTTTTTTTACAGTAAGATGGACCACGAAGACTGCCATTTTTTCATTCACTATAATGGATGGCCCTGTTTTCTGCCAACAATGCCTGCAGTACCGCGATCAGCCTTGAACATTTGTGGCTTCAATGACTGCTCCTGACATACACGAATGACACTGCATTTGAAATTTGAGCATGTTCCCTCTCTTGTTCACCAGATGGCGGCGCTGCTCAACGCGCTGAGCACGGTGCACAACTACAAGAGCAAGAAAGCGCACGTGGCGCAGCACGCTAAGCACAAGGACTTCCTGCGGCAGCGGGACAAGGCGGAGGAGGACAAGCTCAAGAGGCAGAAAGAGGCGAAGAAGAAGCTTTACCGTATGATGGGCCAGAAGGAGAAGAAGAGTCAGAGGTCCAGTCTGAAAGGGGCGCCGCAGGATGACTGATTTTTAAATCAATATGACTCTAAAAGACCAGTGTAATAACTTTTCGGCCTTCCAATGGAATGGAATAATCCTCTGTTTAAGCATAATCTGTTGGGCTGCAGTGGAGTAGGTTGAAATTGCCCCTAGATGCTGATCTTGGGTCAGTTTAGCATTTTCCCCGCTGATGGTTAAAGTGATACATTGGGATTTTAGCAATTAAGCCTTTTGTCTACTTCCCTAGTCAAAGAAACTCATTCATGGATACCATTTTTATGTCTCTGCATCCAGTATGAAGGAAGGATTGGGGGAGGGGAAGCTGATCCTAGATCTGTACCTAGGGTAATCTTCACCCAGAGCGTCTTCAGTACTGGGGTAGGAGTGTAAATGCAAGGATTGGATGAACATCCTTCTTCAGCTTCTGTAGCCTGGTTGTGTAATGTGGTTTTTCAACGCCAGTTATTGACACCTCATTTCGAGTGGTTCCATAGAGGAACCAGAAAGAACTGTATATTAGTCATATCTCTACCACTCGTCTAGCTTCAATCGTGTGGTGTTTTAATAAAAAATACTACAAAAATAGTATGTTGTGAGTGCCTTAACTCTAAAAGAGCATAAAAGTAAGTGTAATTCTATAATATATTTTGATCGAGTAGAAGTTTCATAATGGCTAGGTTGTTACAAATGCACTGATAAGTGGAAGCACATGGCATTTCAGCAACTTTGAAGTTGTGMCTGTCAGAGCGAACTCATCATGGATATAACCCGTTTTAGCATGGACATTGCCATTGAGGACTACCACCATTTTAAAGTAGTCAACTGGGTGGGATTCCTGAGTTGGGGGCAATCCGCCAATGAAGAAAAATKTACTACTTTAAAATGGAGATGGCCACAATGGCGCTGCCCATGCAGTCAGACGCTATAGAGCCCCACAGCGGAGGTCTCATAATACCTTAGTGGTCAAACAGGGAAATCCCAACATTTCCACCATGAATTTTTCCCATAAGGAATTTTAGAAACACTTAAAATAAGGGCTGTGTTTCGTGTAGGCTTAACCTGGTCGGACGTTTTGATATCATGCAAGGTGATTTAACAATATATTCGGCTCTATTTACTCTGATTCTAAAATGCTATTTAGACATCATGCAAGACTACAAATCCCTGCAAGATCCTGCACGTCATCTCTAGTTGACACCTTTGCTAACAGGTATTGTGTCAATTTAAAACTTGCACAAGACAGCTCACAGAAGTGTCAATTGTAAAGACATTTATTCATTACTAAATTTAGCTAACATTAGATAGTTAATCCAGTGTGGAAAGTTGCTAATATTAGATAGTTAATCCAGAGATTCTTACCTTTGCCACTATTCGGCAGTCTCGTTCAGATCAGCGTGGCATTTGTAGTTCTTTATGATGGCCACATTAGCGTTTAATTTCTAGGGGTTAAATATAGGCGAATATATTGATAAAAGCCACCTTGTCCTAGACTAGAGAGATCTACATGGTTATCAAAATGACACTCCAGGATAAACCAACATGAAACACGGCCCTTATTATTTTCTAAAACCCCTATGGGGAAAAATTAATGGTCGAAAAGCGATTGGAACCATTTCCTTGTTTGACCGCTAGGTTTTATGGGTATGAAGACTCAACCTGTGGTACTTTAACGTTAGATACAAAAATGAGTCCTCTGTCTCTATGGCCGGTTGTCACACATCTGCCCTCTCATTGGCTAGAATGGTCCCACCTGATCTCGCCTCCTCCCACCTGCCTTCCATCTTTGAGAACATGTATTTTCATTGTTAGTGGTCACTCGAATATAGATTAACACAGGCTAAGGAGATCTTACACGTTTTTGTTCTGAGATAGTCAGTTAACATGACCTTAATGAATGCCTTTTGTGCTTGTTGTGATTACATGACTGCTTCAAAGTTCAAAACGTGACGTTATCGGATGAACATGATCTCATAGAATAAAACGTGTAAAATCTAAGCCTGTGTTTACGATACTTTTTCACTGTTTATCTAAAAAAATAACTTTAATTTCCCCATAGGCTTTGGCCAACGAGCCATGCCGGAGTTGGTGCCTATAAAAAGACGCCATTACTATTGTGCTCTATACAACAGCTGATCCAAAGGGGGTGTGGCATATGTCAACTCTTCTGCAGTGGGAAACACTTGGACTCCCTAAAAACGCGCCACTTCGATGCAGGTTAGGAGAGCATTTTCACTAACCCTTTCCCTAAACTTACTAGGTTAGGAGAATTAGGTTAAGGTTAGGAAAAGGGTTAGGGAAAATCCTCTCCTAACCTGCTACGAAAAGTCACTTTTGGTCATAGCTGAATCGAAGTGGGGTGTCTTTAAGGGATCTCGTGTGCTACCGCTGATTACAATATGTCGTTAACTACAGTTATTTTGGCTGGATCTGACTCCATCTCATCTGCACTGATATGAAAATTTCAAATAGGTGAAAGTACTATTGTGGGTCGCTATCAGGGAAATGCCTTCAACTATCCAGCACATATTTTACATCCGTGCAGATAAAGGAAAGAGAAATGTTTTCGTTAACTTGTCTCCATAGACTGTGGTACTACATTTTGGTTGTCTGTTTTCGTTAACTTGTCTCCATAGAGAAAGCATTGTGAATGTGTCATTCTTTGTGGTAAATAATATGGATACAATGGAAAAGATGGTTAAAAGTTCTCAAATTCTTACAAGCTATGCAGAACCAAAACACTGCAAGGTGGGAATTAAGTGCTTTATTAGTCTATCTGCAGATATTAAATTGCAGCTTAGTCACGAAACGTGGCAATTCCTTAAATTGTGTAGGCAACGTCATACACACTTACATAGAAAAAAAACTAAACGTCCCTTGTCTGTCAAATATTGACTAAAATGATATTTGAACTGCCGATTGTCCGTGGTGTTGGTCCATCAACTGGCCATTTTTTGATGTTGTACATATCCACAGGAAAGTATTATTAAACCGATTAAAGTACACACACGTGATGCATACTAACGGGTGTTTACATGGTTTTGTGCATATGGGTGATAGAAATGTATACTTCAGTGCCTGTGCCCTAAATAGTCGGGTAAACAACTTTCAGTGAATATTGTCTCAAATTTTGAGCAGCTGAAGAAGCAGCCGCACAGACAACCGCTAAAGTAAGTTTAAATGTAATTTTAAACATTCTAGCTTGTAAGGAAAACTTTTTCAGTGCATTGTTTGATTGTATACCAATAATCTAGCTCAAAGTCTGCCTAATAAATCAATCTTCTGCTCTCCTCCCAACAACACACAGCAAATCAGTTTTTCTGATCTACATCCCTCAATACAACCCAGTCCAATCAGCAGGTGATTGATGAGCCTAAATGGCAGAGGCTTAAGTCACCGTTTCAGTTTCCTCAGCACCTCTTTAGTCAGCTGCTTAGTGTATCTGTTGATCTTCCGGTGTCCTGGCATCCATCCCAGGAGAAAGCGATGGAAGTCTGTCCAGGCAAAGGCAAACATCTCCCTCCACTCTTTCTCCAGAGCAGCAAAGTCCACCTGCTTGGTCACTGATGCTCTCAGTTCTGTGAAGTAGTAGTCCAGCAGGCCGGGAACCCTCTTTTCAAGCTGTTTCTCCTCTATTTCCTCCAGGAGGTAGACAACATCCTTCATCCCACAGCCTCCGCCCACGTACTGAAAGTCCACTGCCGCCACACCCTGCCCACTCCCAGAGAAGCAGAAGTTGGCTAGTTTGGCATCTCCGTGAACGATGGTCTTGAAGCGGCATTCATTGAGGACCCTGTCAATCTCCCCGGCAGTTGCTTTGAGCTGGGCGTCATCCATGGCATTCAGCTCGTCAGGGCGTGTTTCCAGGTGCCAATAGGTACCTATAGGCCACAGCCCCTCTGGCACCACCCCCAGGAAGAGGCCATGGAAGTGGGCCAGCCAGCTGAGGCAGGCCCTCATCTCTGCATCCCTAACGCTGGTTCTTCTCTGGTCAAAGCCCACCACATCCAGGTCCTCCAGAACGATCAGCTGTTCGTCCCCGTATGAACAAGCAGCCAGACAGGCTGGCATTCGACAGCCATCATTGGTGGAGAAGTTCTGGTACCAGTGCGTCTCAACTTGGTAGGACCTCACCTTGCGCATGTGAGACAGGTCTGTGTTCCAGCCTCCAGGGTGCTCGGCCTCCTTTGGGAACATGACATGTTTGACAACGACAGAGGGGCGGTCACAGCCATCTAAATGGACCCTCACAATCTGGCCATAGCCGCTCCACAGCGTCTGGATTTTGTCACCAACACGCAGAGCCTTTGCACCACACTCCTGCAGAATAAGGTCCTGATATTCTTGTTTCATCCTGAAGTCTTTCACCAGACCGAAAAATAACAGATTAGGTTATATCAAAATCTGTCAAAATTACAGCTTTTCACAAAAGACTGATACATTTAGGCAGAAAAGTGTTGACTGAAGGAACAACAAAGTAAGCATGCACACAGTTTGATTGAATAGGAAATGCAAGTCTATGCGTTTCACACACACATGGAGGAAATTGAATTTCGACTGAAACTATTTAAATAAGTGTAATCTTTCAAACCCACACACCGCCATCTCACGATGGACACAGTCAAAACATTAGTTAACAACGCCAATGTGCGTAAAACTCACGATGAAAATGTGTTGCACGTCGAGTTGCACGTCGAGTTGTATTGTGTTATGTTTCGATCATGAATACTCTCCAATGTGGACTGAAGATTTACATCAATCAATGGCGCAATACTCCCACCAACTGGATTGGAGTGTAAAAGCTCTCGTCATCGTTGGAGCTACCCGGAAGCTAAATCATGGAAATTACTTCTGTTGTTGTTATCGGGCAGAAAGTAGCTCGTCTACTTGCTAGCTGTATATCATAATGTTATATGGATATTGTCACGGTGGTTGTTTGCATTTAATTCATTTGATAATCTTATTTTAAAAACCCATATTTTGGAACTGTAACTCATTGCTTTGATTTAGCTGTCTAAGTTCGGCTTGCTAGCTAACGCAGCTAGCTAGTTAACGTTAGTTACGAATGACAGGGACAGTCATACTTTCCAGGCTGTATGAAGGCGTATAAAAAACTTGCTAGAACAAAATGGATTGCACGGCACTGGAGCACGATGCAATTAAATTTGCTAAAACTGCTGTCATCTGCGATCAGAATGGAAAATACAACGAGGCTGTCTTCTATTATAAGGTAACGTTAAGGACTGAAATGGATGTGGTGGAATAATTTGCCGCACTCCACATTGGCTTTTACTTTCACCTGCATCTTATGGTCACGATTGTGGAATAGACTACTTGATCACTGATGCACTTTTAGCCTTTAGAAGTGGCATTGTAGTGTTTACACCTGTGTAACAAACGGTATGTATTCAGCCTTTAAGATAGTAACCCTATATAATTTGAGCTTCTGGATATCCCTTATTAGAGGTACTTGACCCATGGTTAAGACACGCTTGTATTTTGCTACATAAAAATACATTTGTCATTTTGAAAGCAATAATGTTGGTGTTGTATGTGATATTAGGAGGCGGCACAAGCCCTGATCTACGCCGGCATGGCAGGGTCTAAACTGGAGGGCATCCAGGATAAAGTCAATGAGTACCTGGACCGGGTTCAGGCCCTGCACAATGCTGGTGAGTCCAACTCAACAGTGTAGGGAAAGTGGTGATCCTCCATAACCACTTCTGATCCAACTTCATTCACTCTCATACTCCATCCAGAATGAGTGGACCCATATTCATAAAGCATAGCAGTGAGTAGCCTACAGTGCATTCGGAAAGTATTCAGACCCCTTGAATTTTTCCACATTTTGTTACGGTACAGCCTTATTCTAAAATTAATTCAATTAAAATGTTCCTCAGCAATCTACACACTACCCCATAGAGACAAAGCACATTCATTTGAAAAACAACAGAAATAGCTTATTTCCGTAAGTATTCAGTCCCTTTACAATGAGACTGGAAATTGAGTTCCAGTGCATCCTTTCCCTTGATCATCCTTGAGATGTTTCTATAACTTGATTGGAGTCTACCTGTGGTAAATTCAATTGATTATACATGATTTGGAAAGGCACACACCTGTCTATATAAGGTCCCACAGTTGACAGTGCATGTCAGAGCAAAAACCAGACATGATTGTGTCGAAGCACAGATCTGGGGAAGGGTACTAAAACATTTCTGCAGCATTGAAGGTTCCAAAGAACACAGTGGCCTCCATAATTCTGAAATGGAAGAAGTTTGTAACCACCAAGACTCTTCATAGAGCTGGCCGCAGGAGTGACTTCGGGACAAGTCTCTGAATGTTCTTGAGTGGCCCAGCCAGAGCCATCTCTGGAGACACCTGAAAATAGCTGTGCAGCGATGCTCCCCATCCAACCTGACAGAGCTTGAGAGGATCTGCAGAGAAGAATGGGAGAAACTCCCCAAATACAGGTGTCCCAAGAAGACTTGAGGCTGTAATCGCTGCCAAAGGTGCTAAGACAAAGTACTGAGTAAAGGGTCTGGATACTTATGTAAATGTCACATTTCAGTTGTTATTTTTAATGCATTTGCAAAAATGTCTAAAAACCTATTTGTGCTTCGCCATTATGGGGTATTGTGGGTGTGAATCTGGTTCACACTGTACGGTGGCCCGGGCCTCGAAGTGTGTCAACATGGCATTGTGCCTCGCCTCTTTTAATATCCCTGTCGATGTTGAGGGTCATGTTACTGTATTCAAGTTGATATGAGGCACAATGAAAGGAAACCTCTTTCAATGTTTCCAGCATTTCTCAATGATGTAGTTGGCAGTAGCTATCCTAACATATCCACATCACCTCAAATATATAACACCTATTTATCCCTCATCCAGTTGTTATTTTCATAGTCAGCCTCTCATTGAGGATAGCCTAGCGGTTATAGCGTTGGGCCAGTAACCGAAAGGTTGCTGGTTTGAATACCTGTGCTGGCAAGGTGAAAAATTGGTTGGTGCCCTTGAGCAATGCACTTAACCCTTATTTTCTCCAGGGGTATCGTACTACTATGGCTGTAAAACAACATTTCACTGTACCTATCCAGTGTATTTGAAAATATATATTTTTAATGTTCCATTGTGTTCTATCCCATACAGTTCAAGCTCAAAGTAGCGACCCTCTGAAGAGCAAGCAGCAGGTGGATCTGGAGCGGGCCCACTTCCTGGTCACCCAGGCCTTTGAGGAGGATGAGAAGGGCAATGGGGACGAGGCTATCGAGCTCTACACACAGGCCGTGGAACTCTGCATCCAGACGGTAGGGGCTGCTCAGGAAAGGCCCAGGCTTCTTTTAGGACTGCTGTGTGACTACAGGGGCAACTTTCACCACCAATGCTCTTGTATTGAGAAAATCAACAACAAAATGAGCTGTACTCTCTGCTATTCAGACCACTGTATCAAACAGTATACAGGATGTTAATTCCTGGGTCATCACCAGGTCCAGTGGAGGTGTTGTCAGGAATGAGTATAAGAACAGTTTATTTGGATTAGGCCATGAACAGACTGATGCCCCACTAGTCTTTATTGTATCGATTGACATCCCTCTTGACCCCTCACTCCTTTTCTCCGGCTTTCTTTTTTCACAGTCTCATGATACAACAGACCAGGGGCTGCAGGGCAAACTGAAGCAGCTGGCTCGTCAGGCCCTCGATAGGTAAGGAGGTCACCCTCCCCTCCTCTCTATAGTGTAATATTTCTACATTTCTAGTGTTGTATACAATCGGAAAGTATTCAAACCCCTTGACTTTTTCCACATTTTGTTACGTTACAGCCTTATTTTTAAATGGATTAAATAAATACAAATTCTCATCAATCTACACACAATACCCCATAATGACAAAGTGATTTTTTCCAAATGGATTACAAATAAAAAACAGAAATACCTTATTTGCTGTGAGACCTGAAATTGAACTCAGGTGCATCCTGTTTCCATTGATCATCCTTGATGGTTCTACAACTTGATTCGAGTCCACCTGTGGTAAATTCAATTGTTTGGACATGATTTGGAAAGGCACACACCTGTCTATATAAGGTCCCACAGTTGACAGTGCATGTCAGAGCAAAAACCAAGCCATGAGGTCGAAGGAATTGTCCGTAGAGSTCCGAGACAGGATTATGTTGAGGCACAGATCTGGGTAAGGGTACCAAAAAATTTCTGCAGCATTGAAGGTCCCCAAGAACACAGTGGCCTCCATCATTCTTAAATGGGAGAAGTTTTGAGCCCCCAAGACTCTTCCTAGAGCTAGCCGCCTGGCCAAACTGAGAAATCGGGGGAGAAGGGCCTTGGTCAGGGAGGTGACCGAGAACCCGATGGTCACTCTGACAGAGCTCTAGAGTTTCTCTGTGGAGATGGGAGAACCTTCCAGAAGAACATCCATCTCTGTAGCACTCGACCAACCTGGCCTTTATGGTAGAATGGCCAGACAAAAGCCACTCCTCAGTAAAAGGTACCTACGAGGAAGCATGGTGGTGGCAGCATCATGCCGTGTGGATGTTTTTCAGTGGCAGGGACTGGGAGACAGGTCAGGATTGAGGGAAAGATGAACGGATCAAAGTACAGAGAGGTCCTTGATGAAAACCTGCTCCAGAGCGCTCATGACTTCAGACTGGGTCGAAGGTTCACCTTCCAACAAGACAACGGCCCTAAGCACACAGCCAAGACAACACAGGAGTGGCTTCGGGACAAATCTTTGAATGTCCTTGACTGGCCCAGCCAGAGCCCGGACTTGAACCTTGATCGAACATCTCTGGAGAGACCTGAAAATAGCTGTGCAGCGACGCTCCCCATCCAACCTGACAGCTTGAGAGGATCTGCAGAGAAGAATGGGAGAAACTCCCCAAATACAGATGTGCCAAGCTTGTAGCGTCATACCCAAGAAGACTTGAGGCTCTAATCGCTGCCAAATGTGCTTTAACAAAGTAGTGAATTAAGGGTCTGAATACTTATGTAAATGTGATATCAGTTTTTAAAACTTTTAATAAATTAGCAACATTTCTAAACCTGTTTTTGCTTTGTCTTTATGGGGTATTGAGTAGATTGATAAGGATTTAAAAAAAWATATATATAATTATTTTTAGAATAAGGCTGTAACTTAACAAAATCTGGAAAAAGTCAAGGGGTCTGTATACTTTCCGAATGCGCTGTTGATCAAGGAACACCAACCCGACCGACCAACCAACCAAGCCCTTTGTTTCTCTCCAGGGCGGAGGGGCTGAAGGAGTCCCAGTCCGCCAGTCCCTTAGCCCAGTCACCACAGGACAGGCCGGGGCCCTCAGGGGCCAAACCCAGTGGGGGGCCTTGCCCCGTCAGACAGTTCTTCCCCTTGGGGCCTGACTTCTCTCTCCAGGACCGCCCCCAGCCAGTCAGGCCGGTCCAGTCCAGCGAGCCTCAGGGTCAGCGCTACACCTCAGAAGAGATCGAGGTGCTCAGGTGAGCAGGCTGGGATCTATCTGGACTCTGGAGAATCATAGAACATGGTCAACACATTGAGTTTAGGCACCCAAGAAGCAATGATCTGTGGTTCCATAATAATCCCCATTTCCCTAGGAGCATAATGCCAGTGTGTGACTGGTTTTTCTAAAGGTTAGGCAGTAACACACCTTTGTTTGGTAAAGGTTCAAGTTTGACTCATCTACATTTTCACCTGCTGGGTAAGGTACACACGTTACATTTCTCCTGATTCTCTTCTCTGCTCTTCCACATAGGAGCACGTCCAAGATCAACGGCATACCCTTCGTCCCCTTCATGAGTGTGGACCTGAAGGAGAGATTTGCCTTTCCTGTTCCATTCTCGTAAGTCAGGATATTCTTGTTCCTTAGTAAGTGGGTGTGCGGATTGTAGAATACACACGTTATACATTTCTCACTGCAACCAGAAAGCAGATGGAGTAGATGGTACTAGATGGAGTGCCACTTGATTGCATTACTTTTTAATTTGTGATAAGCATCAGACTTTTTATTCTCTGTGGATGTTTCCCAGGGACAAACTAGGCAAGCTGGCCCTGTCTCCCAAGCAGAAAACCATCTTCTCCCGCTGGGTTCGCCCTGATGAGATCTGCAATAACCCCACCATGATCTTATCTGTATCCAGCTTCAGCATCAAACAGGTCAGGCCACACACACAGCCGTCAATAATCAAGACCAAAATGTCCCCTGTAAAATACAGAATTATTTAAGTTGTATTGGAATTGACTCATCATCAGATGGCGCCACTTGTACGTATGTTTTGACTGATAAAACCTACCTACTTCATGGACAATCTGCTCTAAACTGAATACCTTTCAATGTGATTGGTAATACTGACAGATTTACCTCCCATCCTGGTGGTCGGATGTCAGTCTCATACTCTTAATGTTAATCACCTACTCTCTCCCGTTAGACGGTGGTGTCTGACTGCTCGTTCGTGGCGTCGTTAGCCATCAGCGCTGCCTATGAGCGACGCTACAACAAGAAGCTCATCACCAGCATCATCTACCCCCAGAACCGGCGCGGGGAGCCAGAGTATAACCCCTGTGGGAAGTACATGGTGAAGCTTCACATCAACGGTGTGCCCAGGAAGAGTAAACACACTGCAGAACCTGGGACCTGGGTCCACTGGTGCTCAATGTCATTGTGAGATAAGCTAGCAAACCTCACTCTCTAAATGACTAGACTGTCACTGTAAAGCTTGCCATGTCTCTGACCGTGTCTACCAATGGGTTGTATTGTTGTGAGTGTTCCCCCTCCTGTTCCCTGCAGGTCATTATAGACGACTTCCTGCCATGTGGTCGAATGGAGAGCTGCTGTGTTCCTACTCCAGCAACAGGAACGAGCTGTGGGTCTCCCTCATAGAGAAGGCCTACATGAAGGTCATGGGAGGCTCACGACTTCCCCGGCTCCAACTCGGTGAGGGAGTTCCCCCTGTGAAAGTACTAGTACTACCCCCTGTACTGGGCTCTGTCCAATAGAGAATGTTTCACTTTGGAGAATGTTTCAGAGCTAACGAGTTCCCTATTCACACCGTGTGCTAAATTCCACATTTCATCCATCGTACGTGATTGGACAGTTGGTTCTGTTCTCCACCTTGTTTATTGCTGTTCTCTAACGTGTGATCTCTATTCTTTCTGTCTATTGGGTAGAACATCGATCTGCACGCACTCACTGGCTGGATCCCAGAGCGTATCGCCATGCATTCAGACAATCAGTCATTCATCAAGGACGACACCTTCCGCATGCTCTACCAGAGGTGAGACATGCAGACACAAACACACACTCATTAATTCACCCATGCACACACTTAAGGGCCTACATAATCCATCTGCTCTGTAGAATTCACACTAAGAGCTATATAACTCAGATTCTTAAACAGTTTAAATACTTAATTTGAATCCACAAATCATATTACATTTGCAAAAAAGATATACACACACACACACACACACACACACACACACACACACACACACACACACACACACACCGAGTAATGTCACTAATCCATCCTCCAGTCAGGTAGTGATTTTTCATGATTACCTTTGCTGCCAGATGGTAATAGACATGGTTATCAATACCACAGAGTTGTCTCCTAGCCAAGATAGCTGACCTACTACTCTCACATCCCCCTCTCCTCTCATGACAGGTTTCACCGGGGTGACGTCTTAATCACCACGGCAACGGGGGTGATGACAGAGGAGGAAGGTGAGAGGTGGGGCCTTGTGCCAACGCATGCCTATGCTGTCCTGGATATCCGGGAGCACAAAGTAAGTGTTGGTGTTAGCATAACCACTCATGGTTGTTACA
Source organism: Salvelinus sp. IW2-2015 (assembly GCF_002910315.2). NCBI lineage: Eukaryota > Metazoa > Chordata > Actinopteri > Salmoniformes > Salmonidae > Salvelinus > Salvelinus sp. IW2-2015. The sequence goes on from NC_036845.1 coordinate 10,708,191, forward strand.
GTAGCTTGTTAGCATAACCACTCAGTTGTTACAGTAGCTTGGTTAGCATAACCACTCAGTTGTTACAGTAGCTTGTTAGCATAACCACTCAGTTGTTACAGTAGCTTGGTTAGCATAACCACTCAGTTGTTACAGTAGCATGGTTAGCGTAATCACTCATAGTATAGCATGCTGTGTTTTATTTGTATCTTGTCAATTCCATTTATGTCTTTGGTATTTTATTAGGATCCCCATTAGCTGTTGCAAAAACATGACATAATACAGAACATCAATAGACAAGAACAGCTCAAGAACAGAACTACATATATATATATTTTTAAAGGCACAAGTAGCCTACATATTAATACATACACACAAACTATCTAGGTCAAATAGGGGAGAGGCATTGTGCCGTGAGAGACTGGCATGCATAGTATTTATATCAGCCCTCTGATTACAAGGAAGAGCAAGACGTGCCACTCTGTTCTGGGCCAGCTACAGTTTAACTAGGTCTTTCCTTGAAGCACTCGACCACACGACTGGACAATAATAAAGATAAGACAAAACTATAACTTTGTAACTTTGCGCATCATTAATAGTGTTCTGCCTGCATGCTAAGCTTCTGTGCCATTTGATCTGGCTCTCAGGGGAATCGGTTCCTGCAGCTGAAGAACCCGTGGAGCCACCTGAGGTGGAAAGGCCGCTTCAGTGAACGGGATGAGAAAAATTGGACCCCAGAACTTCTCAAATACCTCAACTTTGACCCCAAGACCGCACAGAAGTTTGATAACGGCGTGTTCTGGATCACGTTTGAGGACCTGTGCCAGTACTATGATGTCATCTACCTGAGCTGGAGCCCCGCCCTGTTTAGAGAGTCTTCCTGTATCCACAGGTCAGTCAACAACAGCCCTCTTATATCTCCCACAAGGGTCTGCTATACCTATAACCAACTACGATACAGTGCGTTTGGAAAGTATTCAGACCAACTTGACTTTTTCCACATTTTGTTACGTTTTGTTACGTGATTTAAATAGTTTTTTCCCCTCATCAATCTACACACAATACCCCATAAAGACAAAGCAAAAACAGGTTTTTTGAAATTTTGGCAAATTTAATACAAATAAAAACCAGAAATATCACATTTGCATAAGTAATTCGGACCTTTTACTCATTACTTTGATGAAGCAACTTTGGCAGAGATTACAGCCTCGAGTCTTCTTGGGTTTGACGCTACAAGGTTGGGGAGTTTCTTGTATTTGGGGAGTTTCTCCCATTCTTCTCTGCAGATCCACTCAAGCTCTGTCAGGTTGGATGGGGAGCGTTGCTGCACAGCTATTTTCAGGATTCTCCAGAGATGTTCGATCAGGATCGGGCTCTGGCTGGGCCACTCAAGAACATTCATAGACCAGTCCCGAAGCCACCATGCTTCACCGTAAGGATGGTGTCAGATTTCCTCTAGGCGTGGCGCTTGGCATTCAGGCAAAAGAGTTCAGTCTTGGTTTCATCGGACCAGAGAATCTTGTTTCTCATGGTCTGGGAATACTTTAGGTGCCTTTTGGCAAACTCCAAGCGGGCTGTCAACGTGCCTGTTACTGAGAAGTGGCTTCCGTCTGGCCACTGTATCATAATGGTCTTGATTGGTGGAGTGCTGCAGAGATGGTTGTCCTTCTGGAAGGTTCTCCCATCTCCACAGAAGGAACTCTGGAGCTTCTTGGTCACCTCCCTGACCAAGGCCTTTCTCCCCCAATTGCTCAGTTTGATCGGGCGGCGAGCCCTAGGAAGAGACTGGGTGTTTCCAAACTCCTTCCATTTAAGAATGATGGAGGCCACTGTGTTCTTGGGGAACTTCAATGCTGCAGAATTTTTTTGCTAGCCTTCCCCAGATCTGTGCCTCAACACAATCCTGTGTTGAGGCACAGCTCTACGGACAATTCCTTTGACCTCATGGCTTGGTTTTTGCTCTGACATGCACTGTCAACTGTGGGACCTTATATAGAAGGTCGTGTGCCTTTCCAAATCATGTCTAATCAATTGAATTTACCACAGGTGGACTCCAGTCAAGTTGTAATCTCAAGGATGATCAATGGAAACAGGATGTACCTGAGCTCAATTTCGAGTCTCAAAGCAAAGGGTCTAAATACTTATGTAAATGAGGTATTTCAGTTTTTTTGCCAAACGTTCTAAAAACCTGTTTTTGCTTCGTCATTATGGGCTATTGTGTGTAGATTTAGGATTTGTATATATTTATTACATTTTAGAATAAGGCTGTAACGTAACAAAATGTGAAAAAAGTCAAGGGGTCTGAATACTTTACAAATGCACTGTATGTGTATAACAAAATACACGTGTTTGATATGTGAAGTATATTTCTGGTTGTGTGTGTCCCTGCAGTAGCTGGGATGGGAAGCAGGGCCCGGTGAAGGATGCCTACAGCCTTGCCAACAATCCTCAGTACCGGCTGGAGGTGACCTGTCCTGCAGGGGGCACTGCTGTCTGGGTGCTGCTGACCAGACACATCACTGACAAGGTGCACTGTCTGTCTGGCTGTTCACCACCACACAGTATCAGACAATGTCTCATTTTCTCCCATAGAAACAATAATCACTCTGTTTTTGTCCTTTGATGTTCAGGATGACTTTGCACAAAACAGGGAGTTCATCACCTTGGTGGTTTACAAGACGGAGGGAAAGAAAGTTTACTACCCTGGTGAGTTTCTCATGGAAATGTGTGTGTATCTGTGTGCATGTGTGTTTGTTTCCTCTGACTGTTTCGTATGTTCCTCCTCAGCGGACCCTCCCCCCTACATAGATGGGATCAGGATCAACAGCCCCCACTACCTGACCAAGATGAGACTAACCAGCGCTGGAACACACACCTTCACACTGGTGGTGTCACAGTACGAGAAGCAGAACACCATCAACTACACCCTGAGGGTGAGACACACACACACACACACACATATTGTGTCAGATACATCTCCTGAGTGTCAGATCTGTCGCTGGCAGGTAAACACTGCGATCCTGTTGTACTGCGGGACAGAAGTGACCATATATCATGCCTCAAGCATCTCACAATAGAACATGAGAAACAGAGTGGGATGGTGAGGGTGAAGAAGAAGGAGGGAGTGGGGGAAGATGGAGTGAGGGCACATGAGATGAACTTAATGAGTGTCAAGTGTACGTACACTACCATTCAAAAGGACAGCATCCCGGAGTCGTCTCTTCACTGTTGACGTTGAGACTGGTGTTTTGCGGGTACTATTTMATGAAGCTGCCAGTTGAGGACTTGTGAGGCGTCTGCTTCTCAAACTAGACACTCTAATGTACATGTCCTCTTGCTCAGTTGTGCACCGGGGCCTCCCACTATTTCTTTTCTCAGAATAACTAGTCTAAAGAAGGCCAGTTTTATTGCTTCTTTAATGAGCACAACAGTTTTCAGCTGTGCTTACATAATTGCGAAAGGGTTTTCTAATTATCAATTAGCTTTTTAAAATGATAAACTTGGATTAGCTAACACAACRTGCCATTGGAACACGGGAGTGATGGTTGCTGATAATGGGCCTCTGTACGCCTACGTAGATATTCCATAATAAATCTGCCGTTTCCAGCTACAATAATMATTTACAACATTAACAATGTCTACACTGTATTTCTGATCAATTTTATGTTATTTTAATGGACAAAAAAAATGATTTTCTTTCAAAAACAAGGACATTTCTAAGTGACCCCAAACTTTTGAACGGTAGTGTACATACACTGTACACACAAGGAATATAAAACTAGATCTGAGTTGTTTCAGAATGTAGAATTATACATGAAGCAGCCTCCTTTGTCCTGTAGTCTGAGTGTGTTTGTTCATATCCATGCAGATTGAGTCTTAAATGAAGTTTGCTAATTATTTAATTCAAAACAGTTCTGATACAGAACCCACTTTCAGAACTGTGAAATCAGTTGAAAGAGAGCTTGTGAGTTTGTCTGCAATGAATTGCTGTGTGTGAAAGAGAGATGGAGAGAGTGAGACTTTCTTGGTTTGTATATGAATGAGTAAAAGGTTTTATGTTTTGTGTGTGAGTATGTGACCCAAGCCTTTTTTTGGTCATTTATATTTCATAAACACCCCTTACCAACTGAGCTGAAGTCTTTGAGGAGCTGTTATCTGAAGTCTCACAAAAACAACATGTTTGGCCTCTGTAGAAGAGAAGAAACCCTGAAAGTAGTTGCATGTGTGTCTTTCTGAGAGTGAAAGAGAAAAGCCAATCGCCAGAGGAATATCTCTAGCCTTGACTTAGCAAGCAGCAAACTGGCTGTGAATCCATTTCTGCACTCTCACTTCCTTAAAAATCATCTGGAGAATTAGTGAATTGACATTCAGTCTCATACTCGGAAGAGTTCTCGTGAGGTATGGATTGAACATGATTTCTTCCGCCTGAATAAGAGCTGGCCAGTATTCTTCCAGGARTTTCTTCCTGATGTTTCTATGTTGTGCTGATCACATCCCTGCTCATTCAGTTCCAACAGAGTAATAGACGTTTCCCTCCAACAGGTGTACTCTGGATGCAAGTTCTCCTTCTCCAAGATCCCAACGCCCTTCACTCATACCAAACGGGTAACATTTACTTCCACTTGTCTCTTTGTTCACATTCTCTATTGGCATGATAACAAAATCACCATCTTACATTGCGAAAGCCCCCTCTTTCTCCCTGTGCAGATCAATGGCCAGTGGAAGGGGCCGAGTGCGGGGGGCTGTGGGAACTACAAGGACTCGTACAAGCACAACCCAATCTACCAGTTTAACCTGGAGCGCCCAGGACCCATGCTCATMGAGCTACGAGGCTCCAGGTAAGACTCACTGAGGCCTGCAGGGGCCCTCCACCCAGTGGGGACACTATAGCCCAATCACAATTGATGGATATAAAATGGGTTCGATTTGAAATGATTGTCTCTTGTAACACAGCACTTTTAATACTTGAGTGTTCATCCTGTCCGTCAAAACCTTCTCTAATCCGAGGTGACTACAGAATGACTAAAATGCAAAACTGAAATAATATGCATGGTCTGCAKTGTGTCCGACAGTCTGACTCCAATGAGACTTTGTCAYGATACATCCAGAAAATTTGAGCCGTCACAGAATACGATTGCCAGGTGTAAATGTGACTAGACAGACTAACAGTCAGTTTCCAGTGTTAATACACTCCCTTACGTCATCCTGTAGGGGTCATCTTTAATAGTTCATCTGGTGCTCCTAATTAAAATGAGATGACCGCCTCTTCCTCCACATGTCTGCAGTCATTAGCACTGCTAACTAATGACTCCTATCAATCGCCTCTGCTATCTCCCTCACTAGTCTGCCGTCATAGCACTGCTAACAAATACTCTTATCCTCTCTCTCTCTCGTCTCTCCCTCGTCCTCTCCCTCCACAGTCTCTGCGAGTCATTAGGTACTGCTCTAACTAAATATACTCTCTTCCCTCACGTCTCAGTCATGACTGCTACCAATTCCCTCTCTCTCTCTCTCTCCAGTCTGCTCTACTTCTACTATATCTCTCTCCTCTCTCCTCCACTAGCAGTTCATGCACCTACGAACCTTCCGTCTCTCTTCCTCCAGTAGTCATTAGAGCTAACTAAAATCATCTCTCTCTCCCTCCACAGTCTGCAGTATTATGCACTCACTAAATACTCTCTCTCTCTCTCTCTCTCCCCTCCAAGTCTCAGTCATAGCACTGCTAACTAAATACTATATCTCTCTCTCTCTCTCTCTCTTCCTCTCTCTCTCTCCACTCACAGTCTGCAGTCATTAGACTGCTAACTAAATATCTCTCTCTCTCCCTCCACAGTCTGCAGTCATTAGCACTGCTAACTAAATACTCTCTCTCTCTCTCTCTCTCCCTCCACAGTCTGCAGTCATTAGCACTGCTAACTAAATACTCCTCATTCTCTCTCCTCTCCTCTCCCACAGTACAGTCATTAGCACTGCTAACTAAATACTCTCTCTCTCTCTCTCTCCCTCCACAGTCTGAGTCATTAGCACTGCTACTAAATACTCTCTCTCCCTCCCAGTCTGCACAGTTCATTAGCACTGCTAACTAAATACCTCTCTCTCTCTCCCTCACCAGTCTGCAGTTCATTAGCACTGCTAACTAATACTCTCCTCTCTCTCTCTCCCTCCACAGTCTGCAGTCATGTTAGCACTGCTAACTAAATACTCTATCATCTCTCTCTCTCTCTCCCTCCAGTCTAGTCATTAGCACTGCTAACTAAAAATACTCTCTCTCTCTCTCTCTCTCCTCCACAGTCTACAGTCATTAGCACTGCCTAACTAAATATCTCTCTCTCTCTCTCTCCCTCCACAGTCTGCAGTCATTAGACACTTTGCTAACTAAATACTCTATCTCTCTCTCTCTCTCTCTCCCTCCAGTCTGCAGTCATTAGCACTGCTAACTAAATACTCTCTCCGTCTCTCCGTCTCCGTCTGTAGGCAGTATAGCACAGGTTCTGGTTGCTTGTGTTGTTATTGTTGTTATCATGTCTCGGTCTCACCCTCTCTAGGCAGTACAGTGTGGGCTTTGAGATGGTGACCGTGTCCACTGTAGTAGAGCCAGGACCTGCAGGCCACCCGAAGAAGAACAGTGGAGACTACAGGTACTCACGCAGGATTCACAGGAGTAAAATGCAACATAGGAGATAGACAAACACACTATCAGCTCATAGAGGTGTTCAGGGACAGTACATAGTGTTGAGTTCCAGATGAGTTCAGAATCAATCCTAATATTAACCCTTTACACYCGTGGKAATTGGCCTATATAGATAAGGCTAAATTKAAATATTTATTACAGAAGAGATATGGAAAGCATATGCATAGCAATGGTAGCAATTWAAAGGGAACAGTTAGGAGATTATGGGGAAATTATTAGACTAAAGGTGAGGATATAACARTTCACCTGACACAACTGAATTCAAACATTATACTGTTGATTTGATGTGCATTTTACATTCACTGTAATTTTACCGCATTTGTTGATAACGAAATCTGAAAATACTCATTCAGTAACATTACAATATTAATGGATTTGGGGTAGGTCCAACATAAGACAAAAAAATGAAGGGTTTGAGTGAGAGGTCAAACTGGTGTCCAAGTGTCTACACACCTCTCCTAAGTAACTTCAATATACTTTTATGACTAAAAGACGAGTCTTCAACTACAAGGTGCTTTTTTGAGCTCTCCTAGCTGTGCCGAGCAAGCGCACTGGTAGTTGTTTTGTTTGGAACACAGCCCTGCATACCCGCCATCACAAAATTACTGTTGTTTACGCAATCCAAAAGCTGTCCATTTATAAATCCCAATCTGGGTCAGGTGGGCATCATTCAATTCTAGAATATGATTTTACAATAGGCTTTCACAAGCCAATTCAGAAAGCAGGTCGGAATTTTGGTGCGCATGGAATGGAGTCATGAGTGTATTCAAATGTGTGGTCTGCAGCCCCGCCCCAAAAATCACAATASAACAAACAGGCTCATTCTGTTCAGGACATCCCAAGGTATAACTCCATGACATCTTGTAACTGTACATTAAACATWGTGATCATAAACATTGACACTGTATATTACATGCGTTTCATATGGTAATGAGAAGTGCACATTTGGGCTCACGGGTGTTTTCCTTGCTTGTATGACATCAGCAGTATTTATTATAATCTTCAACGTTTCATCTTTCAAAATACATCAAGTCCTATTAATTTACAGCATTTTTCCTCACTCCGACAACAAAATGTTATGCCCAATTAGCAGATAGAATGGGGGCAACTTCTTATCGTGCGCGGGGGCTCAAGTTCCAAACGGCTCAGTCAAAACCCATACAGAGCTGTGAAGCGGAGACTCTGAGCTCTGACCTCATGTATAGCATGTTACTGTACAGCTGCTGTAGGTGCTTATCAGTGTCCAAATCGGCCATTTTCAACCCGGGTATGAGTGTAATTTTCCTACTGTGAAACTCTGAGCTTGTTTAACTCCAACATTGGTAAACAAACACTATATAGCCTCAACATGGTTGAATCGATCATTTTGATATCTATGGTCAGTCCTTGCATTCATGGCTCAACTGACTAGGTATCCCCTTTCCGTCTATGAATTTGAAAGTGGTTACATTTCTCCAGGCCCATCCCTCAGCTTTTTACTAAAACAGAGGCGGGGTGACCACTTGAATGCATCCATCATAAAATGTTATGCACAGGTTAAAGTTCAGTGTTGGAACATATATTAGGGACACATGATTCTCCAAAGCCCTTGACCTGATGACATGCTGCCTAAATATGGTGGCTAGTCACAACATTGAGGGAACATTCTATACATTCCCCACAGGTCAAAAGGTCACATCTGAGGACCTCGTGTCTGACCTCTGGGATGTCTATGCTAATTGAGTTAGCCTGGTTCAAAGATTAAGGGTGTACTGAAATTAGCCTTACTGCACATTTKCATAAAGGAATGCCTTTTGAGTTAGATCTTATGACAACGGCTGTGTGTCTGAAAAGATTTTTCAGGAATAATTGATTGAAGTAAAGATATTCATAACATTTTCCTCACATTTAGACCATGATTTTAGATTATCCTGTGGATGAGGTTAAAGCAGGTTAAATTTGTATTTAATAGCAGATCATTTCTATAAATTATTCAGATAATCTGCTCTGCTATTGAACACATTGTATGCATTTTTAGTGGGTTATAAAACAGAAAATGTCCAGAAATGGTGGTGGACTGCATTGTAACATGTTATGAAGGAATGGAGTTTAGAAAGGGTGCATTTGAGACTATTGAGAGACAGCCATAAGTAACCCCCCTTCTCTCTCTCTCTGTAGGTGTGGTTTCTGCTACATGGAGGCGGACCATGTCCCTGCTGGCATCTACAATGTCATCCCCACCACCTTCCTGCCCAAACAGGAAGGACCCTTCTTCCTGGACTTCAGCAGCGCCATGCCCCTAAAGGTCTCCCAGCTCCAGTAAGGAGAAGGGGGAAGGATTCAGGGGTGACACCAGGAATAACTTGCACACAGCATGGACACTCACTGTTCCCTAAACTCTGGGTGGAACTTGTTACGACTGCAGGAGGACCCAAAAGAGACTGATTACTTTATTGATTAATATCAAGGGTATTTGGAAAGGGACATGTTTTTGGTATGGAACATAGCCCTCTATCTGCTGAGATGTGCAAGAACATGTACCAAAAAAATGTAAACTGACTGAGTAATAACTATCAGAGCTAATGTTGGAGGTGCTTTCTTCCTCCTTTGCCATAATGACAGATACAGTAAATGATGTCACAACAACTATGGCCCTTCTGATTTTCAATGTTCAATTACTTGGCGCTTGTTGACCGCCAGTCTAGGTACTCGAGGCAGTGCTGGTATTTACCAAGAACGGAGGGTGACGTTCTCAACTGCAACTGTCTTTCTCAGGAGACCGCACCACGACAGGGATTTCTCTGTTGCACAGGAATGAAGACTAATCTCTGGCATTCCTAAGGATGTGTGACAGGCATGCAGGACCTGTGTCTGTGTGGTTGCAAAATTCCAGGAACTTTCAATAAATTCCCTGGTTTTCCAGATTCCTGGAATCCTCCGACCAGGATTTACGGAAAACCAAGGAATTTATCATAAGTTCCTGTAATTTTGCAACTGTGTGTGGGTACTCACGTGGAAAACAACATTTGAAACGTATCTGCAATCTTCAGTCTCTTGTTTACGCTTCAGCAAGGACTTGAACGCTTCACAGCGGTTTCTCCTTCTCTGTTAACAGTTTGTCAGAGGCAAGACTGCTAGTGGCTTTGTCATTTTCTGGACAATTACTGTAAAGTGTCAATGCTATACAGTCTTGTGGACAAGACCCACTCCTCAAACATACTTTATTTTTACYAAGGAAAGTGTGGACTTAAAAGAGCGGAGTCACCCGTACCATGTAGACTTATTTTGCATTAGCAAAATGGCTGCTCTGTCGTTTCATTCTTCTTTACATAGAATTACATTTGTTTTCTTCCCCTTCCAGTGACTGTTAAAGGGCAACTATTGCTGCTGTTGCCACTTATGTCAAATGCAATAGTCTGGTATGATTTTGCTCAACTTGCACTAAATGTGGAATGATGTATTCAAACATAGCATTGATGGAAATCAGAAAATGTTTTGTCTGTGTTGGTGAAGATCTGGCCTCTCTCCTGTCTGAGAGCATTTGAAAACAGAGCAGCAGCTGGTCACAACCTCTAAGATGAATCACAGGGCAGAGAGACAAACTACCAGGCCTGAGGGAGGGATCTRGAGAGGTAGAGGAGAAACAGAAGTGCAGTAAAGAGAGGGAGAGAACAAAACAATTGTTTAGGTGAAAGGCAGGAATTTAACCTCAGAGGCAGATTTGACAACTGACAAATACTAAGTCAAGTGTCTGACAAACAAGAGGAAAGCAAATATGACGAGAAATCTGAAAACCAGTTCAACTTTTRTTATTGTGAACAAGATCCTAGTTCTATGCTGCCTTGCCACCAAAGGTCTTCACTTGGCTTAGYCGTGGCTCATGTCAAACCTGCTAACATTCTGAATCCTGTCGCCCTACAGTCTGCAGCACACGGCTTATACATCAATGGGGAATCCCAGCACAGATGAGTGGTACTTTTCTACTGTGGTTAATCATGTTAAGGTTTGCCAATGAGGAGCCAGGGTGATGTAAACAACTCGCAAGAAAGCAATGATCTGATAGTCTATTGCAACAACAACAAAAACAATCTGCAGCGAATAGACCAAGAAAATATCAGTATAGCCCAGTTAGTCAGAATGGCGACAGGCTAGTCAATTACTGTATAGGGTTCTGACAGACATCTACAATTATTTTACATGTTTTTATAGAATAACTTTTAAATCTCTGCCTGGGATTTGGGTCAATGGGTCACTTACCAAATAAGATCTTGAGTTTGGTTGACCGAAGAATTTCAGGCTAGTGAGTGGGAAAAAGACAAAACGTTAGTTGATCTACATTGCAGTTAGATCTTAAGAAAATGAACAAAGGCTTACTGCAGTGAACATCACTTTTAATGGATTATTTTCAGAAAACAGGCACATAAACTGTGGAGACACAATGGAAAGTTACTCTAACATAACAAGACCCACTGGAAGAAAACGGCTATGACAGGGACTGTTCATGGTTATATCCTTATATCCTTATATTCCACAGTGAAGAGTGACAGAGATAAACATCGATACAACATTACATTTGTACACGTACAGTACATACATAGACTGGAGCGGTCACAATAACAAATAGACTGCATACTCTTGTGCAATAGCTTGCTTTTCTCATAACTCAGTGACCAAATACCTTTCCCATGTGGCCATGGAGCATAAGGAGACCAGGAGAGGAAGCCAATTTAACACTATTTGAGACAGACGACTAGACCTCAAACATCTGACAGTCTACTGTGTGCCACTTTAGCCAATATGGATCTACAACTTACAGTAGCTGATACTGTCCACCAGAAATCAACACTCAATTATTCTGTCAGTTTCCACAAAAGACCTCATCATTCTTCACCATCATCAGTTTCATTCGGTCATCCAGTTTCACTTTCTCCTCTATTGGTCCAAGACAAAACCATCCTCAGATTCTGAGAATTACCTGGCTGGCCTTTTCATTCCGTTACAGGGAACTCTGTGAAAGTGTCCATGGGCAGATATTGTTCTGTCCTTGCGCTATTGCTCAGTTCTTAGTGTTACCGTCCGTGGGTGGACGTTGTCCCTCAGTACGGGGCCATTGGGGATGCCATGACAGGGAGATGGATGGAAGGAGGGCTAGGGGGTTGACAGAGTCTGGAGGCCCATTTCCCTGGCACCACATCAGTGTGGCACCGATGAACCACAGGATGGAGGGAGCCAGGAGGAAGAGGGGAGGGTATATCTACTGTAGCCTCACCCCACACAATTATTCTACTCTTGGAATCTAGATTCCAAGTCCAGCTTTATGATACTGTCGGCGAGATGGATTCACAGTTAGATCACTGGGAAATGAGTTGTGTAATAGAATACAGTTCTTTTAAGTCCAATTCTGAAGACCCCTATTGGACAAATGCACGGGCAGTCCGAAGAGATGCCAGCCAGGGGCTGGTAGTGTGTGTTTGGTCTCAGTTGCCATAGGTTCTATATACCGTGCACATGATTACGTAATWGTGAGAGTATTCAAAAATCAACTATCTGTGAGAGGATATAGCAGAGTAATATTACAAGTCATGAGGGTTATTCACAAAACTTGAACTCCGTAAATGTACTTGTTCCTTTTTAAGAAATCCTGACTTTAAATCCTGGCCTCATGCATGTTCTTCATTTACAAAAGCATAACACAGATTTCTGTCAATTTATGTGTATTTTACTATTTTCTGTATTGGTTAAACAGGTGGCACATTCACTGTGACATCAAGTTTTATAAATAACCCCCATTTCTAATAGTCAAAGCTAGGAGTGCATTCTTTCATTTACAAACAGAATCACATCTTGTCTGGAAGTGCAGCTCCCTCTCAGGGAGAATATCACAGTAAAAAAACAACACTGTTTGTCCSWTTTCCCCTCATATACCATGGGCCCCCACCCGTAGGACGTTAGCCAGCACTGTCCTTAATGTGTGTGGAGTACAGTAGGGAATTATGGGAAGCCAATCTGACTGAGGAAGCTATGGGTGGGAGGTCAAAAGGTGAAAGGTCCTTTCTATAGGAAGTGGTGGTTTCATGACATCACCAACCCTGGGTTGGGTCTTAAGTCTCTTCATCATCATGATCCATAGGAACTGTATATACACTGACCATTTAGTTCATAGTATCGCATACTGAGCCACTTTCTGTTCACTTAGCCAGTATTAGTTCATGGGGTAGAATGGAATGTGTGTGTGTGTGGTTACTGGCAATACAGCATGTTGGCACACAAAGCCGGTGATGGGGTTAGCTTGTGGATTAGCTTTCTACTTCACACCCCGTTGATCAGGACCACAGTTTGGGTGGGGGTCTGGGAACGGCTTTGACGTTCGCGCTTGGTGTTGTCGTTGCGCGAGCGTCGAAGAGACAGAAAGCTGAGGCGGACCTCCAGGCCCGTGGTCTTGTTGGTCTTGACGGTGGTCCTGTTGTTGTTTACAGTATTGTCCAGCTCACCCTCCGCTCCCTCTGCTCGGTCACCTGAAACACACAGAGAGGTATGCTGTGTGAGCCTGGTGATCGAGATAGATAAAGTATATTGGGAGTCCCCCCCCCCGAAACAACTCACGTAAACAGTCATGAATATCCTTTGTGTGTAGGAAGCCCTGCACACACACCCGTAGACTGTCATAACCGAGTCTTTTTCTAAAAGTTCCCACTGTGTTACCCTTTCTCACTGGTCCAAAACTTTCTGCAGGCTCTTAGGGACCCAGTGGAGATTAGGATGTATCCCCCAGCAGGTCTGCTAACCTATGCCTCTGCACCTGCTCTGGTCTAAGCACTAGGCTAGCTGTCACTATGACTAATAGGTCTCTCATCTGGCTCAGGTGCAAGTCAGACAGGAAGCAGAAGACGATATGTCTTACTGAAAATAAACACACACACCATCAATCTCTCTTTTTCACTTGTTTGCATATTTAAACACTATCTCATACAGTATGCAAACACAATCTCTAAACCTAGCTCTCCTTTTTTACTTTTTTGGCCGCACACACACCTCTCTCCAGGTCACACTCAGGTGATGACGCCCCGCTACACTCGCTGCGTGGTCCCAGGACAGGTGAGATAAAGCCAAAGTCAGACAGCGAGACTGGGCTGGGAAGGTCCAGACTGCAGGGGCGTGAGGAGGGAGCAGGGGAAGAGGAGCTGGCAAAGGGGCAGGGCGAGGGCAGGTCCTGGGGGCTGTTGGGGGAGTGAGAGGAGGAGCCCAGGCTGCAGGTGGAGCGGGTCTCTGAGTCCTCCTCTGACATGGCACTGCTGCTGCAGGTCTCATCCTCAAACGACTCGGACGTCACTGCAGTGACCAAGAGAGGGGAAGAGTGGTTGAAATGTAACAAGCCTTTACTGTACAACTGAGGAGTGTACATGCAGAGCATCAATGTGGCATCCACAAAATAAAAAAATACAGAGAGAGTAGGAAGAAAATGCAAACAAGGGAGACAGACGCGGGTAGAAGGGGGAGACAGACGGTGGGTAGAAGGGGAGACAGACGGTGGGTAGAAGGGGAGACAGACGGTGGGTAGAAGGGGGAGACAGGACGGTGGGTAGAAGGGGGAGACAGACGGTGGGAGAAGGGGAAACAGACGTGTAGAGAGGGAACAGACGGTGGTAGAAGAGGGAACGACTGCCTTGAAATACTGCAGACACATACTTTACACTGAAAGAGAGAGTGCAAAGACACAGTACTTCAAGACTAATATGAGATCCATTTTCTGTGTTGGGGTCAAAGTCCTCAAATTCCAACATGGATGGCAAATGAAGGAATGTTTTAATGACCTTGAACTATGGGCAATCGCTGATTCTTTTGTTTACTGCCATTGGACAGTTTGAAACAGACACACTTTATATCTACTAAAAGACAAATCACCAACTGTAGCATATTGCTGTTTATGTGGGTTAACGCGCAACAGCAATAACCTTAGCCAATGGCGGCGGAGTGGGTCAGCCAGCAGTAGGGCTCTGAGGTTGCCATGGAAACATCAGCCCATAATGCAGCACAATGGGAAGTGGATCAGTGAGTGACACGCACTGCTCTGAACATCCACTCTTTTCATCTGACTACAGTTGAGCCTCATCACACTGTGTATCTTCAGCACTTAACTGATTCGGGATCAGCTGTCATTACTCAAGTCCTAACCTTAACCATAGGAGCTTAAACAGTAAAGCTGTCTCTAGGCTAGTTGTTATTAAGGCATGCATGGAATTTGGGTGCCATGAATGATGCCATGAAGGAAAGACCAAAACCATTTCCTTCAGCATAAAGAGTTAAGTATCTCCTTCAAATGAAGCATTGTGATTCCAATGACCTTTGTTAAGTTGTCATATCATGGGATCTTCTGCAAAGTCAATACAGGCATTTAAGTTAAACAGGAATTTCCTTTGAAAGAAAATTGAATGAACAGACTTCTTTCAAAGAGCACATTTAGCATGTATTGTACAGTATTTAGACACCACCGCAGGGCAATAAAGTCAACTCCAAACATTCTGTGCGCCTATAATGTTCCAACTCTAGGAAAACATTCCAAGAAAACAGGCAACCCTCTCAGGAGCCGGACACAATCTTCATGACTTTTCTTCGAAAACATCAAGACCTCCCTGCACAATGTCAATAATGACGTTTTCTAGGAATTCCTACGAAGGTTTCGAAGAACAAGTCAGAAGGAGTCAACAGGGTGTTTATGTGCTGTACCCAACTACTAGTGAAAAGTAGGCAAGGCTGGCTGTTTAGCACCACTATGTAGGACAGCTGATCCAAGAACAGTTTCTGCAGTTTTCAAGCGCAGAAATGAAATGACCAGAACATCATGCACTGTAAGTGTACTCACTGGAGATGCCATCCGACTCCATCTTGAAGCTGGCAATGTCATCCACGGCAACACTGTCGCCATCGGCTCCCACGCCCCGCCCCCGGGGGCCCATGGCCGAGTTGCGTCGGCGTTTGTGGATCTCGTCTGAGATCATCTCCAGGTTTCTCAGAGCCGTCTTGTACCCTTCTTTAGCCTGGCTCAGCTTGGCCTGCAACTCATCCACGTTCTTCTTTAGGTGCTACAGACGGACAGAAAGGGAGTCATTGTTAGCATTAGCTTGCTATACACAGTTAAGTACACACACACACATACACACACACGCAAAGGCAGAAGAAGAAACCATCATTGCCATAAATGGTTTAGACCTGAGATGACATGGCAATATGTTCAAGGTCACAGTTTATTGACCTAGGTCACATTAGTAAAGATCTAACCACAGAGCAGAGTCCACAATAACAAGACAGTAAGACTCCTTAAATCTAAAAGACCTTTAAAAAGGCTGATAAAGGCAGGCAAATTACAGTGTAGTGTAGTGCACACATACCTCAAGCTGTAGGTAGTACTTTGCCTTCAACTCAAAGTAAGGTCTGCGAGAGGGAGGAGGGGAAAAAGAGGGAAGGAGAAAGATTAGTGGCGGTGACAACTCGGAATAGCTCTGTGCATATCACCAAGGCAACGGGGTGCGATATAGAGCTATCACATTAGATGAGCTAACTGTGGAGAAAGGATTACACCGAGAGCTGAGGCAACACAGAGCAAGACAGGCTCAGTCCCAACACTAAAACAAACTCTCTTCTCATCTTCATGACACTTAATAGGTAAGAGGACTGGCTAGGTTTCAACCATACTGATTACACATATCAAGTACATGATCTGTGGTCATGACGGAAAGGAGACAAGGGAGCTTTTTAAGGCTTTATGGATTCACAACAGCCTCCGTCTCTCAGTCACAGCGGGGAAACATTAGAGCCCCCCTACTCTACACCTTACACTCCCTCCCCAAAACAGACCTCCAGTCTATAGAGTTTTGTTAAAACCTGACAGCATATACTAACCAGCACACCACCACATTGTCTCTCTTTGTGGTGCTCGGAATAAAAACAGCCACTACTTCATCATCAAAGGTCGAAAATGACTCATGCAACCCACAGGAGGTTGGTGGCACCTTAATTGGGAAGGACAGGCTCGTGTTAATGTCTGGAGCAGAATCAGTGGAATGGTATAAAAATACATTAAAAGCATGGTGCCATTCCATTAGTTTCTTTCCAGACATCATTATGAGCCGTCCTCCCCTCAGCAGCCTCCACTGTTGCACGCACATTTACCTTTTGCAGATTTATATTCATTTCTTTTGTTCATTGACCTTTTTCAAGCTACTGAAAAATCTACGCCATTAAAGATCAATGTCTTGGAAAAGGTCACTGTCGACAAATAAACATGGATGTGTGAATTTGTGAGTCGCAGACCATTTGGTAATTGACGCAGTGGTCGTATCAGATTCACTTTGACTTCTCAGTCTTTTAATTACAGTGCGGTTGGGTTTGGGTCGCAATACAGTCATATGGGACTCACTTGGACTTGTTGATGGTGCGTTTGAGTTTCTTCTCCAGCTGTTTCATGCRGCCCATGGCTGCCGTGTACTTGGCTGCTGTCTCCTTGTGCACCAGCTCACTCCGCGTCTTTGTATGCTCCGCTTCCATCACCTGCAACAGCCAATCAGAACTCAGTCTGGCAGCTACACAGAAATGTGACAACGTGACTTCCTAACTTGCGAAGCATCAATTTCCATCCACATTATGCCTTTAACCTTTGAATAGTAACATTCAGGTGTCAAATGTAGGTTTGACAGACAGTCATGTTGCACTAATGCAATTCGCAGCACCCCATTCCCTCCTCCCCCTCCATGCAGTACGGTACTCACCCTCTGGGTGGCATGGTTGAGCATCTCCTGCCAGGCTGAGTCAAACTGCCTGGTGTCCTCCTCCAGGAGCCTCTGCTCTGCCAGGGCGATGGTCTCCTTGGCCGCACGCAGCACCTCCGTGGCCCTCTGGAAGTCCTGGGTGGCTCTCTGGGCCTCCAGCTGAGCCTGGGCAAATGGTAGAGCGACAACATGTCAGATATGCACTGAGATCAGCCACAGAACCAGACCTTCACTGGGTCTCCTTCAGAATCATCTGCACAACAGATGGGATGAGACCCTACCAGACATACTTCATGACTGGGTCTCTAGCTGGGCCTGKGCAACGGGTAGMGTGACAGCCMGCCAGAYGGGCACCKSAAGAGRYCATGACACTCTGYCGCCAGCCAAGTTCTCTGTCATCATAAAATATTATGTGGGCCATGTCTGGCCATAKGKGTTGAACCCCTGCYCCTACTGGCAGCWGGCCAATGCCCATACTAGGCCAAATCCTTGATCTGTACACCTCAAGAGAACTCTTTCCCCTCGCAGGAAATTAACGATGGGCTCTTTAGTCAAGAAATGACTATATCCAGTGTCTCTATATAACTACAATGTAAGCACTTCTCCTCATAAAATGCTGTTTTTAAAAACAAGAGACACACAAAACCTTCAGCTCAAACATTGAAATAAACCAAATCAGCTGTTGAGTCAGCATGGAAAATAGCAACTAGGCGAAATAACAAACAGGCCACCGAAGGTCCTTGTGACTGACTATGGAAACTCACCAAACTGTCTTGGAGATAAGATGTTCCTAACATCAAAAGGACTAATTTCGGCGAAAACACAGAAAGGTCATGACGTATGGTTGTCTGTGTGTGGGTCTGTCTGTATGTGGGTCTGTCTGTGTGAGTGGGTCTGTCTGTGTGTGGGTGTGTAACAAGGCTCCACCTCTTGTTTTCCTATTGGTATCTATTGGTTCTATCAGTAACATCCAGCTTTGTTTTAAAACATCTCTCCCTACCCACTCTGAATGTTCTGTTCTGAGGTCAACCAAAACATCGTAGACTGCTGCCAGAGAGAACATACAAGTATTACCCCTTTACTCTCGGTGCATATTTTAGCCCAACCGGGTCACTTAGTAACAGATAAACTCCAAAACAGTTCCCTCATCCGGCCTCTGTTACGGTAAGGTACAGTACAAATCGGAAGCTTAGACTTCTTGTTTGTGTTGCCATAGCTGCAAAGCTAATCCTTTTCTCATTTATCCACTTTTCCTCTCTAATCTGTCAGTCATAGCAACTGACAGAAACCCCCTGTTGCTAGCGCTAATACCCTAAGCCCCTCTCTGCTCTGTGGGTACTAGTAAAGCGTCAACTCAAGACTTTGCCCCAAACCCACCAATAGCGTGTCTAGGGAAGGTAATTTACTGTATCTGTGTGGGCACGAGTGTGTGTGCACGTGTGTACATTTCCTGTAGAGGTTAAATATCATTCCAACGTTTTACAGTAAGGAGGATAAAACATTACTGATCTGCCAAAAACGAAAAATCCCAACTGAACTATTGTTCAGTTAAAGTAGTCTGCTAGTTTGGGAGGAAGTGAAGGTAGATATACACTGACATGTCTCCTTGGCTGCAAGCAACTTATGAATAAGTCACAGCAGAGAAAAATTCCAACAGGATCTCATGTGACTAGAGATTCCTCTGACCTAATTTAAGTTAGGAACACATTGAGTCACCGCAATGAAAACAAACTTCAATKAAGTGATCATTATTTCCTGCTCTCCTATGACCTATGGAGCAGTATGTGGTATACTTCAAGACCCTACTACACAAGGATCTGCAAGCCAAGATATTCCTTTTTTTTTTAGACAACAACATCACATTACCTTCTATGGTAATTTGATTAGCCTTCCAAATGCCAACTCAGCACGAACTAAACAACCTCTGCCTTGTGGTGATCACACAACCCATTCACAGACCTTCTCATGACATGGATGGGCATGTCGTGCACATAGAGAGTTGGGTCCAACCACATGCTAACCAAAGTCTATCACTTCACTGTATGGACGAGTCATGAGTTTGAATGCCTAGGAATTAAACCGGGGCCTCTCTTTCACCAAATGGTTTGGCATGTTGTTCACAAGACTTACAACCTACGCATGCTCTCATTCGGACAACTTTCTCCCTCGCTCCGTAAGCACATTCAGTGATCTACTTTAAAATCCCTCTGCATCATTGTTTTCCCACTAAACCCAACAAGCAGACTACATGCTGAGAAAACATGTCCCACTCCCAGGAACACCCTATGTGCATCCAGCGTTGTCCACTTCATCTAATGCAGAAGGAATCATCTCAGGAGAAAGGATTATTCACCAGACGATAAAGTCTAATGGCTGACTCAGTTCATAGAAATAATACTGCATTGAAGCATAATACTGTACAGCACGATGTTCTTTGGGCATCTATCGCTGTCTTTAATTTACTACAGCAGGAATCACTCCTAGATAGCAGGCTATTCGTAAGGAAGGCAACAGGACTAGTCTGCAGACTGGCAGATACAGAGGCTATTTAGTGGCACACTAACAGTGCATTCGTAAAGTATTCAGACCCCTTCCCTTTTTCCAAGAAATGTTACGTTACTGCCTTATTCTAAAATGGATTAAATACATGTTTCCCCTCATCAATCTACACATAATACCTCATGTTAAAGCAAAAAAGTTTTTTTTGAAATGTTTACAAATGTATTAAACATTTTAAAAATACTTATTTGCATAAGTATTCAGTCCCTTTGCTATGAGACTTGAAATTGAGCTCAGGTGCATCCTGTTTCCATTGATCATCCTTAAGGTGTTTCTACAACTTGATCGGAGTCCACCTGTGGTAAATTAAATWGAATGGACATGATTTGTAAAGGCACACACGTGTCTATATAAGGTCCCACAGTTGACAGTGCATGTCAGAGCAAAAACCAAGCCATGAGGTCGAACTAATTGTCCGTAGAGCTAGCTGCCCGGCCAAACTGAGCAATTGGGAGAGAAGGGCCTTGGTCAGAGAGGTGACCAAGAACTCGATGGTCACTCTGACAGAGCTCTAGAGTTCCTCTGTGGAGATTGGAGAACCTTCCAGAAGGACAACCATCTCAGCAGCACTCCACCAAGGCCTTTATGGTAGAGTGGCCAGACGGAAGCCACTCCTCAGTAAAAGGCACATGACAGCCCGCTTGGAGTTTGACAAAAGGCACCTAAAGACTCTCAGACCATGAAAAACAAGATTCTCTGGTCTGATGAAACCAACTCTTTGGACTGAATGCCAAGCGTCACGTCTGGAGGAAACCTGGCACCATCCCTACGGTGAAGCATGGTGGTGGCAGCATTATGTTGTGGGGATGTTTTTCAGCGGCAGGGACTGGGAGACCAGTCAGGATCGAGGGAAAGATGAATGGAGCAAAGTACAGAGAGATCCTTGATGAAAACCTGCTCCAGAGTGCTCAGGACCTCAGGCTGGGGCGAAGGTTCACCTTCCAACAGGACAATGACCCTAAGCACAACAGCCAAGACAACACAGGAGTGGCTTCGAACAAGTCTCTGAATGTCCTGACTGACCCAGCCAGAGCCTGGACTGAACATGATCAAATATCTCTGGAGAGACCTGAAAAGAGCTGTGCAGCAACGCTCCCCATCCAACCTGACAGAGCTTGAGTGGATCTGCAGAGAAGAATGGGAGAAATTCCCAAATATATCCCCAAAGGTGCTTCAAACAAAGTATTGAGTAAATGGTCTAAATACTTAGGTAGATGTGATATTAGTTTTTTATTTTTAATACATTTGCAAAATGTTCAAAAATCAGTTTTTGCTTTGTCATTATGGTATTGTGTATAGATGGATGGGGGGGGGAATTTAATACATATAAAATAAGGCTGTAACGTACAAAATGTGGAAAAAGTCAAGGGATCTGAATAACTTTTCAAATGCACTGTATAAATATACACTGCTCAAAAAATAAAGGGAACACTAAAATAACACATCCTAGATCGAATGAATGAAATATTTCTTATTAAATCTTTTTTCTTTACATAGTTGAATGTGCTGACAACAAAATCACACAAAAATGATCAATGGAAATCAAATTTATCAACCCATGGAGGTCTGGATTTGGAGTCACACTCAAAATTAAAGTGGAAAACCACACTACAGGCTGATCCAACTTTGATGTAATGTCTTAAAACAAGTCAAATGAGGCTTATAGTGTGTGTGGCCTCCAAATCAAATCAAATCAAGTTTATTTTATAAGCCCTTCGTAACAAGCTGATATCTCAAAGTGCTGTCAGAACCCAGCCTAAAACCCAAACAGCAAGCAATGCAGGTGTAGAAGCACGTGGCTAGGAAAAACTCCCTAGAAAGGCCAAAACCTAGGAAGAAACCTAGAGAGGAACAGGCTATGAGGGGTGGCCAGTCCTCTTCTGGCTGTGCCGGGTGGAGATTATAACAGAACTATGCCAAGATGTTCAAATATTCATAAAGTGACAAGCATGGTCAAATAATAATCATGAATAATTTTCAGTTGGCTTTCATAGCCGATCATTAGAGTTGAAAATAGCAGGTCTGGACAGGTGGCGGTTCCATACCGCAGGCAGAACAGTCCACGTGCCTGTATGACCTCCCTACAACGCCTGGCATGCTCCTGATGACGGTGGCGGATGGCTCCTGAGGGATCTCCTCCCAGACCTGACTAAAGCATCCGCCAACTCCTGGACAGTCTGGGTGCAACGTGGCGTTGTGGATGGAGCGAGACATGATGTCCCAGATGTGCTCAATTGGATTCAGGTTTGGGGAACGGGCGGGCAGTCCATAGCATCAATGCCCTTCCCCTTGCAGAAACTGCTGACACGACTCCAGCCACATGAGGTCTAGCATTGTCTTTCATTAGAGAAACCCAGGCCAACCGCACCAGCATATGGTCTCACAAGGGTCTGAGGTCTCATCTCGGTACCTAATGGCAGTCAGGCTACCTCTGCGAGCACATGGAGGGCTGTGTGGCCCCCCAAAGAAATGCCACCCACACCATGACTGACCACCACCAAACCGGTCATGCTGGAGGTGTTGCAGGCAGCAGAACGTTCTCCACGGCGTCTCCAGACTCTGTCACGTGCTCAGTGTGAACCTGCTTTCATCTGTGAAGAGCACAGGGCGCCAGTGGCGAATTGCCAATCTTGGTGTTCTCTCTGCCAAATTGCCAACGTCCTGCACGTGGTTGGGTCTGTAAGCAAACCCCCACCTGTGGACGTCGGCCCTCATACCACCCTTCATGGAGTCTGTTTCTGACCGTTTGAGCAGAACACATGCACATTTGTGGCCTGCTAGAGGTCATTTTGCAGGCTCTGGCAGTGCTCTCCTGCTCAAAGGCGGAGGTAGCGGTCCTGCTGCTGGGTTGTTGCCCTCCTACGCTCCTCCACGTCTCCTGATGTACTGGCCTGTCTCCTGGTAGCGCCTCCATGCTCTGGGACACTACGCTGACAGACACAGCAAACCTTCTTGCCACAAGCTCGCATTGATGTGCCATCCTGGATGAGCTGCACTACCTGAGCCACTTGTGTGGGTTTTAGACTCCGTCTCATGCTACCACTAGAGTGAAAGCACCGCAGCATTCAAAAGTGACCAAAACATCAGCCAGAAGCATAGGAACTGAGAAGTGGTCTGTGGTCACCACCTGCAGAACCACTCCTTTATTGGGGGTGTCTTGCTATTGCCTATAATTTCCACCTGTTGTCTATTTCATTTCACAACAGCATGTGAAATTTATTGTCAATCAGTGTTGCTTCCTAAGTGGACAGTTTGATTTCACAGAAGTGTGATTGACTTGGAGTTACATTCTGTTGTTTAAGTGTTCCCTTTATTTTTTTGAGCAGTGTATAAGTACATGTATTTAGTAGTGTTCTGTTCCTACWSTATACTGCAGATGAACAGAATTCCAACAGAGACTTCTCACAGCAGGCATGTTGCTGTACACCTGCTCCACTATAAATGATTGGCAACCCAGCCCTTCTCCTTAATCCATCTCTCCTCTGCCTACTCCTCTCCCCCATCACCAGTTCAGTCCTGCTGCCACCGTTATCCATCATTCTATTATTTTCAGTTTACTCATCCCATCTTTACCCTTCATTTTCAACTGCACAGTGATGGTGTAAATTATATATWTTTTTWAATAAAAACTGTCCAGCCAACATCAAGACTAGAGCATCATTTCTCAGCCACCTTTCAAAGCTGGGCCTCTCAGGAAACTCATAACCGGAGGGAAGAGGGAGAGATAGATGGATTATTAGGGAGGAGGGGAGGTGGAGGGGAGAGGAGGCATTAGTCTATTTAATCAGCACATTCCAATGATGCTGTTGTTATTCACTGTCCTCTCCAAGGACTGTAAAGGACTGTGGTTTCAAACTTTCCACCGGTGTAAATTTGGCTTCTATAAGGACGTAATACCACATCAGCTCTGCATTTCCGCTGCAGTTTCTGTCTATATAAATAGATCATAAGGTCTACTACTTCTCTCCATCACACAGATACTTCATAGGTCCTTGTAACAGGAATTTCCAGGTGATCAAAAAGGAGAGCAGACATTGATCAAATCAATCCGGTTTATTACAAGTTGCATCAGGGAGACACCTCCAGAATAGGAGCAGAGAAAATGTCTAACTATATTAATCACACAGCACCCAATGTTCTGTAAACACCAGGGGGGGCTTGTAGGAAGTAACAACATCAGATGCTACAGAATCACACAGCACCCAATGTTCCGTAAACACCAGGGGGGGGGCTTGTAGGAAGTCACAACATCGGATGCTACAGAATCAGCATAGCATCCAATGTTCTGTAACACCAGGGGGGGATATGTAGGAAGTCACAACATTGGATGCTACAATCACACAGCACCCAATGTTCTATAAACACCAGGGGGGAGGCCGTTGTAAGGAAGTCACACATCGGATGCTACAGAATCACACAGTGTCAAGATACTTATCAGTGTGTCCTCGAATCTGTCTGGACTCAAACTGACACAACATTCAACATTTGGCAGACATTTGATAGTGGTCAAAAGGTAAGATCATCAGTAATAGTTACATCAGGATAATGATAGAGTACGGCGCCAAACTACTTCATCTAAATATGGTGGTACTTAAACATTCATGGTTAACTCCTTTTTCCTTCCCAAGGGAATGCTTCTGTCTGTGTCCCCGCACATACAATCTACTGCAGCCTCATCTCACATACAATCATGTTTATTACATATCAATCCATATCCACAGTAACTCAAATACCGAAAATAATGAATCAAATCATTTCCCATTACAGCCCTACTCATATTTTAAATCAAACAAGCACCAACGCGTTCACACTCAACCGTAAGTAAGTAGAAACTTCATAATCAGACCACGCTTTCTCTTTGGGCATAAGAGAATCAGATCCCGCTCTACACAGCCTTTAAATTATTCAGAGCTTGCGCTCTTCGGAGCCCGACAGAGTATTCATTTGGTTAACCGGCACATGTTCAGATAAACATCTCTTTGCTACATATTCACACTTGCCTCCATGGCTGCACGCATGTTAGAGAAGCTTTGAAATATAAAGCACTCCTATAATCTTCACGGCATACATTTGACAAGATGTGCCAAGACTTCAAAGACCGAGAGTTTCAGCTAAACATTTCTCAGCAGGCTATCAACATGGAGAAGTATCAGCCTTCAAAGAGAACACAGACACAGCTATTTTCCCGAGAATTAACTGATTTAATCTATCTCCTCAGTTAAGCAGGGCAAGTAATCTTGGTGTAAGGAGTGAAAGGGGCTTTTCATATTGGAGGTCATAGTAAACGTGGTGTGTGTGTGTGTGTGTGTGTGTGTGTGTGGTGTGTGTGTGTGGTGTGTGTGTGGTGGGTGTGTGTGTGTGTGTGTGTGTGTGTGTGTGTGTGTGTGTGTGTGTGTGTGGTGTGTGTGGAGAGAAGAAGGCTGACCACCTGTTACTCGAGTGCAGCAAGGAGCCAGGGTAAGTTGCTGGCTAGCATTAAACTTGTCTTATAAAAAACAATCAATCTTAACATAATCACTAGTTAACTACACATGATTGATGATATTACTAGTTTAACTAGTTGTCCTGCATTGCAAATAATCAATGTAGTGCCTGTAAATGTATCATCGAATCACAGCCTACTTCGCCAAACGGGTGTTGATTTAACAAGCGCATTCGCGAGAATAGCACTGTCGTTGCACCAATGTACCTAACCATAAACATCAATGCCTTTCTTAAAATCAAAACACAAGTATATTTTTTTAAGCCTGCATATTTAGTTAAAAGAAATTCATGTAAGCAGGCAATATTAACTAGGGAAATTGTGTCACTTCTCTTGCGTTCTGTGCAAGCAGAGTCAGGGTATTGTCACGATCGTGTGGAGGAGAGACGGACCAAGGCGCAGCGGGATATGAATACATCTTTTATTAGAACGACGAAGATGAACACGAAACGAAACACTTATACAAACGTGAAGCTACAAACGAAAGTGCACACACAAGCTACTTACGTTCAAAATAGACAATTACCCACAAACACCTAAAGCCTATGGCTACCTTAAATATGGCTCCCAATCAGAGACAACAATAACCAGCTGTCTCTGATTGAGAACCAAATCAGGCAACCATAGACTTTCCTAAACACCTACACTCAACCATAGACATACCTAGACACATACACTCAACACAAACCCATACACTACAACCAACACCCCCTATACCATATAATCACCCAAAACACACACATACCCCATGTCACACCCTGACCTAACTAAAATAATAAAGAAAACAAATAATACTAAGGCCAGGGCGTGACAGGTATATGCAGCAGTTTGGGTCGTTGCGAACTCTGTGAAGACCATTTCTTCCTAACAAAGACCGTAATTAATTTGCCAGAATTGTACATAATTATGACATTGAAGGTTGTTAAATGTAACAGCAATATTTAGACTTGGGATACCTACCGTTCAATAAAATACGTAACGGTTCCGTATTTCACTGAAAGAATAAACGTTTTGTTTTCTAAATGATAGTTTCCGGATTTGAACATATTAATGACCTAAGGCTCGTATTTCTGTGTGTTTTATTATATTATAATTAATATATGATAATATATAATTTTGCATGATTTAAACCAAATTGAACATGTTTCATTATTTATTTGAGACTACATAGATTTTTATTTATGTATTATATTCAGTTAAAATAAAAGTGTTCATTCAGTACTGTTGTAATTGTCATTATAACAAATATATATATATATATAAATCAGCCAATTAATCTGTATCGGCTTTTTTTGGTCCTCCAATAATCGGCATCGGTGTTGAAAAATCATAATCGGTCGACCTCTACCCATGACCCTCATCTGCTCTGTGCTATAAGCCTGCCAAAACCTCTCTCCACAGGAGAGAAAGAGACAGGCCACAGATGGTCTCTTGACTTTTCAGGATTACAAAATGACACTAACCGTCTTAACCCAATATCCATAACATCAGGGATATACTAGCTGTTCTGTAATAAATGGAACTGAGTTAGTGTGGCGTTAAAGGAGACTGTCTGGGACAAGGTTCCCTACTCTACCACAACCAGTAACTTTCCAGGGCAAGACATGACAACATTCTTCTTGCACTGCAAGAATGCATGTTGGGATTGTAATAAAATGCAATGATTACAGTATGACAAAAACTCAAGACCATATAAATTCCTACAAACTCTCTCCCAGTCCTTTCTTTATCCCAGACACTACGGTGACAGGTTGATGTATTAGAGCCCCCAGCCTCTGACAAAGATGTGCAGGGACCTATAGAATCTCCTTTGTAGCTGTGATCCATCTGCCCTTGACTCAGAGCCAGAGAACAATCCCATACATCAGCTAGAGACAGCTCTCTCCCCCAGTCTGAATCTATTCCAGCTGTACCAAATCCAACCAATCTACTGGATGATCTCCTCCAGGCCTGAAGGATTTTCATTGCTTTCCAGCCAGAAACCACTAARCCCCACATCTGTTCAATCTATGGCCATCATGGAGGTCAGTTCATAACTAATCTCACAGACGTATCCACAGTCTGTCTCCTCTGTTCTGGAACTCAGGCATCTCCCCTCCTCTCTCTCATTATCCGTCTCACCTTCGTTCTTCCCACCTCCAGACGCACTGCGGTTAGATAACTAAGGCAGCCAGGGGCTGAGACGATCTCGACTGTGCATTTCAGCTGCGTGGTAACCACTGTCGGTAACGGACCGTGCAGGAGAGAGCAAGAGGGAGGGGGAGGTAGACTGTGCCCAAACCTTGCACCAGCCACAACACATCACCATCACCATTCTCCTCCTCTCTATTCTTCCACCTTTCCTCCCACTAGCTGCACCTACTCTCTAGACAAGAGGGGGCAGCCGGGGGAAGGGCAATAGGACTTCAATGTTTAATGCTAACCAGGGCTAGGGTCAATTCCGTTTCAATTCCTGTTAGATCAGAAAGTAAACCAAATTCCAATCCCAATTCCAAATTTTGACTGGTCTACTTTTTGTCAAGTCACACTCTTCAAAGCTGAGGTTAACGAGAAGGAAACGATACATATTTTATGAGGTATAAGAAAAACCCTTTTCATCATTTTACACTACCGGTGACTGCAGCAATCGAGGCACTCTGATTCAGCACTTTAAAAATGGGAGCTGTCAAAGAAAGTGCAGGGTACCCAAGCGATCCCTCAGGAAACATACAGTAAAAAACTTTATGGCCGAGTCAAGCCGTCTCTGATCCACTTACAAGCGCAGTCAGCCATTAACTTGACACCTACTACCTCAGGATATACTAGCAAGTCTTCTCAACTTCTAAGGTAAGTGACCATCTATTGTTTTGTTATGCAAAAGCCTGCGTTATGGTCAAGAGCATTTTCCCACAGCGCTGCCACTCCCTGTGTACCTTATCATTAGCCTTCTAAAGCAAATGATAATGTATTGCTCATGTAGGCTACTTCAACAAAACAGAGAGATAGAGAATTTCCACCCCTCTGGGCAAACAATGATTCAAGTTCAACGTTGTGTACATGCTCACCCACTGAAGGAGAATGGAGAGACAGAGGTGGAGATACATTTCAATAGAAGAGGAGGAAGACAGAGGAAGACAGAGGGAAGATAGAGTAAAGAGGAATCGGAAGATAGGGAAAGAGAGGAAGAGTGTTGATGTTGCATAATTGATTCAGGACTGCTGTGTTAAGAAGGGTTCTGCTCCAGTCACCACTGTGAGGTTGATTAACTCAACCATGTTAGAGAGGCAGCCATTTACCGCACCACTGATTCATTTCAACCTCAACCGCTTTGTAATGCTCCCAACCACACCATCGATCGATGAGGCCTGTGATGTGTGTGTGTGTGTGGTGTGTGTTCGTGTGTGAGACCAGTGCCCTAGAATCGCCCTATGCAGTCAGGTCCCACTGACTTCTTGTTGCAGAGCTCAGCATAGTATGACAGACAAGCGAGTATGACAGACAAGCGAGCCCTGCACTTGTTCAAAATTGAGATACCTGCCAACCTAGTCTGCAAATAAGAGCCACGGAGTTAAGTCTCAATCCCTCTTATTGAGTTTGGCACTCTTAGCTTCATACCATTGCTTTCAGTGAAATAACCGGGCCAGTAGATGCAGGGGCGCAACTTTGGTTTTAGAAGTGAGGGGGACATAACCTGGGCATCTGAAGCTCATTTTATGCATTTCTACTAGGGCTGTCACCGACAAAAAAAAGAGTAGAGAGTAGTCTTTTCTTTCGACCAATTGGTTGAAATTTTAAAACGTGTATTTTTCTATATATAGACACACCCTATGTGTTTTAATAAAATCGACTACAGTTGAAGTCTTAAGTTTACATACACCTTAGCCAAATACATTTAAACTCAGTTTTTCACAATTCTTGACATTTAATCCTAGTAAGAATTCCCTGTCTTAGGTCAGTTAGGATCACCACTTTATTTTTAAAATGTGAAATGTCAGAATAATAGTAGAGAGAATTATTTATTTCAGCTTTTATTTCTTTCATCACATTCCCAGTGGGTCAGAAGTTTACATACACTCAATTAGTATTTGGTAGCATTGCCTTTAAATTGTGTAACTTAGGTCAAACGTTTCGGGTAGACTTTCACGAGCTTCCCACAATAAGACTTTGACTTTGAATCTCAAAATCATTGTCTGTGGTTAATCAACATTCTATCTTAATCTAAATGAAAATGATACAAATTTAAAAGTTACTTTTATTGCCATTGCCAACTATGTAAAAATAGCGTACATAAAGCCAACACATAAAAACATTGCAGCCTGCAGGTAGAAAATATCCTGATAAAAATAAATATCCTATAAATCACATTGGCTACACGTGGCCTTTCTGCAACGAACTTGAAACATTGTATCAACTATCAACTGGGTCACCCAGAAACTCATGCTAGCAAACTTGAAACATTGTATAAAATATTCTGGGCCCTCAGAGTTTCCCGCACCAGTGAGCTCAGGACAGACACAGCTGTAGGCCATTTGTGCAAGGGATATGAAGTAATCA
This sequence comes from Salvelinus sp. IW2-2015, assembly GCF_002910315.2. Classification (NCBI taxonomy): domain Eukaryota; kingdom Metazoa; phylum Chordata; class Actinopteri; order Salmoniformes; family Salmonidae; genus Salvelinus; species Salvelinus sp. IW2-2015. The sequence goes on from NC_036845.1 coordinate 10,738,177, forward strand.
GGTATTTTATGACGATTCCACTGGATCAGAGCTTTACATTTTTCACTTTCATGTCAAGTGTTTATCGAAAGGGAACGAGCTGGAAATATTGTTCAAATACTTTGAGGAACTTTTGTCATTCTCAATTGATTCTAAAAACAGACTTTGTATACTTGCTGTTTGAGGTGAAGAATAATTACTGGGAGAAGCTCCACAGCTCATTATAGGAACATTTATGAGCCTATATTTGTGTGCAGGCCAGGTAGATTAGTCCTACTTCTATATGCGTAATCAGGCATCCTTAGTTGACAGGAGTGTTTCAAACAAAAGACGATTAATACATTGACAAAACTCGTAAATGGAATGAAATAAAAACTTGTAGCATAGGTTGTGAGTTCACATATCCACTCCGAAAATAAGAACAATAAATGACTGTAATTAAAATATATTCAATGCATTAACAGAAATTACCGCAAACAAACATTGCAGATTAGAAATTACATGAAATAACGGTAAATGTAGACTACTACTGGCGATATATCTAATGGGGAATTGATAGACACAGCAAACAATGAAGTTATGAAACAATGAATACACACGAAACGGCTGGAGAGAGCGCATTCTGGAGAGAGACGTGCATCTGAGCCACAATCCCCATATTCTTGGACCGTGGCATCCCCGCGGCCTCCACAATGGATTAGTCCACTAAGACCGGCGCAAATCAGACCCGTGTCTCGTGTGCCAATGAAAAAAATAATCTATTTGCAACTGCTCGATTAAAAAATATCTTGGGTTTTCAATACAGACCCATTTTGTCATAAAGTGTTCCATATAAGGCACCCAAACCTTATGAAAGATGCACAGTATACCCTTAATCTTGTAATAAATCAAATCTAGTGATGCATAACTTGACATTTCTGCCATCCATTGTGACATTCTGGGAGGATAACCAACCTTCCAATTAGGGTTGCACATTTTGGGGAATATTCAGGGGTGGAAACTTTCTGTGGGAATTAACGGGAATATATGGGAATTTACGGGTATATATGCAAATTAATATTAATACCATTTAAATGTAATTTTTTTTTGCATTGGATATATTTACCATATCATATGGAGACAGAAACATAAACCTTTTACCTTTTCATAAGTAGACATAATTGCAAATGATTAAATCCTTCCAATAGAAATAAAAAAACAATTTAGTTACGAATTAAACTTTAATTAAATGAGTTGACTCTTCACATGGGATGATTTCACTGAACAACAAAAGGGAATATTGAATGATCCCCAATGATCCATCGCATCTCCCAAAAACGTTTTCAACATACATCTGTAAAATGATAGTCTAGAAACTAAAGCTATGGTTGTCTTCCTCTCAGGCTTCTCCCTGGACCACCTCTTGAACATCAGACTCTGAGGCCTCATCTTCACTGTCACTTTCAAACCTTGTTGAGGATTGCTCGTTGTCAGGCTCAAAAAGGCTCATATTTTCCCAGATGGCAACAAATGTATTGGTCTGTCTGTTGCATGCTTTGGTGTGTGTGTTCCCAAACAAGGACCAGTTGCAACCCGAGGCGGCTGATATTGGTGGGATTTGGAAGATGATGGAGGCAACAGAGGAAAGAGCCTCAGATCCACAAAGTCCTTTCCACCAGGTGGCTGATGAGATATGTTGGCACGACTGCCATATTGCATCTCCATCCCAAAGCCCTTGCCAAGAACCTTGCCCTAATCCAGGCCAAGGTGGCGAGACACGGTAGTGATGATACCATGGGCCTTTTTGATCTCTGCACCAGACAGGATGCTCTTGCCAACATACTTGGGGTCCAACATGTACGCTGCGGCATGTATGGGCTTCAGGCTGAAGTCTTCTCGCTTTTTGATGTATTTCAGAACTGCAGTTTCCTCTGCTTGGAGCAACACTGAAGTAGGCAGGGCAGTACGGATTTCTTCTCTTACTTCTGCAAGCAGAGTCTGAACATCAGACAGGATGGCATTGTCTCCCTCAATCCGTGCAATGGCTACTGCTATAGGTTTCAGGAGTTTCAGGCTGCTTACCACTCTCTCCTAAAATACATCATCCAGGAGGTTCCTCTTGATGTGGCTCCATATCGGCAGACTGTRATATGGCCATTCCTTGGGAAGACTCTGATGACAGCACCACCCCAATGGGTGTTGTTGGGCAGCTTCAATGTAGTGCTCTTATTCTTCTCACTTTGCTTGATGAGGTAGATTGCTGCTATAACTTGATGACCCTTCACATACCTAAACATTTCCTTGGCTCTCTTGTAGAGTGTATCCATTGTTTTCAGTGCGATGATGTCCTTGAGGAGCAGATTTAATGCATGAGCAGCACAGCCAATGGGTGTGATGTGAGGGTAGGACTCCTCCACTTTAGACCAAGCAGCCTTCATGTTCGCAGCATTGTCTGTCACCAGTGCAAATACCTTCTGTGGTCCAAGGTCATTGATGACTGCCTTCAGCTCATCTGCAACGTAGAGACTGGTGTGTCTGTTGTCCCTTGTGTCTGTGTTCTTGTAGAATACTGGTTGAGGGGTGGAGATGATGTAGTTAATTATTCCTTGCCCACGCAAATCTGACCACCCATCAGAGATGATTGCAATTCAGTCTGCTTTCTCTATGAACTCCTTTGTAAGATAAACGTTTTAAAATGATACATGTATGGAAACAGGTGAATTAACACTCCTCAGTTAGCAGGCTCAAACAAGCTAAAACCCACATGGTAGCAAAAACTAACTAGCAGAAATTGTNATGATGTCCTTGAGGAGCAGATTTAATGCATGAGCAGCACAGCCAATGGGTGTGATGTGAGGGTAGGACTCCTCCACTTTAGACCAAGCAGCCTTCATGTTCGCAGCATTGTCTGTCACCAGTGCAAATACCTTCTGTGGTCCAAGGTCATTGATGACTGCCTTCAGCTCATCTGCAACGTAGAGACTGGTGTGTCTGTTGTCCCTTGTGTCTGTGTTCTTGTAGAATACTGGTTGAGGGGTGGAGATGATGTAGTTAATTATTCCTTGCCCACGCAAATCTGACCACCCATCAGAGATGATTGCAATTCAGTCTGCTTTCTCTATGAACTCCTTTGTAAGATAAACGTTTTAAAATGATACATGTATGGAAACAGGTGAATTAACACTCCTCAGTTAGCAGGCTCAAACAAGCTAAAACCCACATGGTAGCAAAAACTAACTAGCAGAAATTGTTAACAAGTTCGAAATTATTTAAACACACTTTGCTGTATGCTACTACTTACTAGTTAACAAAAAATCATGTATGTCATATAAAATATATTCACCCCACCCAGTATTGTAATCAAAACTTACCAGAAAGCATGTAGTCCTTGGCTCAGACAGAGCAGTAGTGTGGGCTCAATAGCATCTCATTAATTTGCAAGATCTTGAGAATCAGCTGTACATGTGATGGAAGAGTGCACTGCACATGTGATGGAAGAATGCACTGTGCATGCAGAGGGTTGCAATTCTATTGAATTGGGGATAGTTTAACCAAAATATGCCACAAGACCTAGAATTGCCTTATGTGTATCCCACAAAAAAAAGTTAACTGTTATAAGCTAACTTTTTGATGAATTTAAGCAAAATTCCCAGGCTTAACTTCCCATGGAAAGATTCMGACCCTTTGCAACCCTACTTCCAATTTATAACAATGCATTTCTTAGCCGCTACAAATGCTAGGTTACACAGTTTCTTCTGATAGCAGTCTCCAGTATCAACATTTCCTAGCAAACAAAAACAGAAACAGGGAGAATCTGTAGACATGCTGAGATAAAAGAACATACTCTTTGCCAGAATTCAGCCAGCCTTCACAAGATCATAACATATGCAAATATGTCCCCTTCTGTGTTTTTCTATATTTCAATGTGGGGGGGGTTATGTCCCCCCCGTCCCCAGTGAAAGTTGCGCCCCTGAGTAGATGTGCGAAAGGTAGACAGAGGAACTCATACAATCCAATATCCTCAAACTTAGAATAACTTCCTTTTTCCATAAGGGAACTTCATTTGTGTTGTCAGGGGCATTAACATAAATCACAACCTCACAAAGCTGCATTCTCCTTAAGAAGCCATATAGAGGTTGCCTGAATGAGAGGAACAAAGCAGAGCCAAGAACACCACAGGGAACAAAATAAAAGAAGAAGTGAAGAACGGTTGGCCTTTAAAAACCTTTTCACGTCTGGTTTGGTCCCAGCGATTCCTCTCTGACTGTTTACAGCTGCAGGGCTCTTATCTAGATGAGCAGGTGG